>NW_027480467.1:901006-1201341 GCF_051401765.1 Calliopsis andreniformis | reverse complement strand
CAATCCTCAATCCTCAATCCTCAATCCTCAATCCTCAATCCTCAATCTTCAATCCTCAATACTCGATCTTCAATCCTCGATCCTCTATCCTAAATCCCCAGTCCTCACCCTCCAATCCTCAATACCCAATCCTCAATCTTGAATCCTCAATCCTCAATCCTCAATTCTCAATCCTCAATCCTCAATCTTCAGACCTCAAGCATCAATACTCAACCCTCAGTCCTCGTCCTCAATCCACAACGCTCAATTCTCAATACTCAATCTTCAATCATCAATATTCAATCTTCAATCCTCAACCCTCAATCCTCGATCCTCAATCCTCAGTCCTCAATCCTCAATCTTCAATCCTCAATACTCAATACTCAATCCTCAATCCTCAATACTCAATCCCCAGTCCTCAGTCCTCTGTCTTCAATACTCAAAACGCCAATCCTCAATATTCAACACACAACCCTCAACCATCAATCCTAAGTACTCAACCATCAATCCAAAATTCTCAATACTCAATAGAATATCCTGAATTCTCAGTTTTCAATACTCAATCCTCAATCTTCAATCTTCAAACCTCCATCCACAATCATCAACTCTCATCTCTCAACCTTCAACACTCAGTCCCCAATTCTCAATCTTCAATCCACAATCCTCAATCCTCAATCCTCAATGCTCAATCTTCAATCCTCAATACTCAATCTTCAATCCTCAATCCTCAATTCTCAATCCTCAATCTTCAATCCTCAATCCTCAATCCTCAATCCTCAATCCTGATTCTTCAATCCTCAATACCCAATCCTCAACCTTCAATCCTCAATCCTCAATCCTCAACTCTCAATCCTAAATCCTCAACCCTCAATCCTCAGTCTTCAATCGTCAGTCTTCAATCCTCAATACTCAACCTTCAGCCCTCAGCCTCGATTCGCAATCCTCAATCTTCAATCCTCAATCATCAATCCTCAAGCCTCACTCCTCAATCATCAATCCTCAATCCTCAATTCTCAACCCTCAATCCTCAATAATCATTCTTCAATCCTCAATCCTCAGTCTTCAAACCTCAATTCTGAATCCTCAATCATGAATCCTCAATCTTCAGCCCTCAGTCCTCAACAATCAGTTGACAATCCTCAATCCTCAATGGAATATCCTCAATTCACAGTTTTCAATACTCAATACTCAATCTGCAATCTTCAAACCTGTATCCACAAACATCAATTCTCATCACTGAAACCTCAACACACAGTCCTCAATGTTCGATACTCAATCTTCAACCCACAATCCTCAATCGTCAATCTTCAATCCTCAATCCTCAATCTTCAATCCTCAATCTTCAATCCTCAATCCTCAATCCTGAATCCTCAATCCTCAATCCTCAATCCTCAATCCTCAATCCTCAATCCTCAATCTTCAATCCTCAATACTCGATCTTCAATCCTCGATCCTCAATCCTAAATCCCCAGTCCTCACTCTCCAATCCTCAATACCCAATCCTCAATCTTCAATCCTCAATCCTCAATCCTCAATTCTCAATCCAGAATCCTCAATCTTCAGACCTCAAACATCAATACTCAACCCTCAGTCCTCGTCCTCAATCCACAACCCTCAATTCTCAATACTCAATCTTCAATCATCAATATTCAATCTTCAATCCTCAACCCTCAATCCTCGATCCTCAATCCTCAATCCTCAATCTTCAATCCTCAATACCCAATCCTCAATCTTCAATCCTCAATCCTCAATCCTCAATCCTCAATTCTCAATCCTCAATCCTCAGTCCTCAGTCCTCAAACCACAACCCCGAACCCGCAGCCCTCATCGTCAGTTCTCAATCCTCAATCCTCAATCCTCAATCTTCAATCCTCAATACCCAATCTTCAGTCCACAATCCTCAATCTTCAATCCTCAATCCACAGTCCTCAATCCTCAATCTTCAATCCTCAATACTCAATCTTCAATCATCAATCCTCAATCCTCAATCCTCAATCCTCAGTCTTCAATCCTCAATGCCCAATCCTCAATCTTCAATCCTCAATGCTCAATCCTCAAGTCTCAGTCCTCGGTCCTCAATAATCAATCTTCAATCCTCAATCCTCAGTCCTCAAACCACAATTCTGAATCCTCAATCCTGAATCCTCAATCTTCAGCCCTCAGTCCTCAACAATCAGTTGACAATCCTCAATCCTCAATAGAATATCCTCAATTTACAGTTTTCAATACTCAATACTCAATCTGCAATCTTCAAACCTCTATCCACAAACATCAATTCTCATCACTGAACCCTCAACACTCAGTCCTCAATGTTCAATACTCAATCTTCAATCCACAATCCTCAATCGTCAATCATCAATCCTCAATACTCAATCTTCAATCCTCAATCCTCAATCCTCAATCCTCAATCCTCATTCTTCAATCCTCAATACCAAATCCTCAATCTTCAATCCTCAATCCTCAATCCTCAATTCTCAATCCTCAATCCTCAGTCCTCAGTCCTTAAACCTCAAACCTCAAACCTCAGCCCTCATCCTCAATCCTCAATACTCAATCCTCAATCCTCAACACTCAATCCTCAATACTCAATCTTCAATCCTCAAACCTCAATCCTGAATACTCAATCCTCAATACTCAGACATCAACCCTGAACCTTCAATACTCAATCCTCACCCTCAATCCTCAATCCTCAATACTCAATCCTCACTCCTCAAACTTCAATCCTCAATCTTCAATCCTCAATCCTCAATCCTGAATCCTCAATCCTCAATCCTCAATCCTCAATCCTCAATCCTCAATCCTCAATCTTCAATCCTCAATACTCGATCTTCAATCCTCGATCCTCAATCCTAAATCCCCAGTCCTCACCCTCCAATCCTCAATACCCAATCCTCAATCTTGAATCCTCAATCCTCAATCCTCAATCTTCAGACCTCAAGCATCAATACTCAACCCTCAGTCCTCGTCCTCAATCCACAACGCTCAATTCTCAATACTCAATCTTCAATCATCAATATTCAATCTTCAATCCTCAACCCTCAATCCTCGATCCTCAATCCTCAGTCCTCAATCCTCAATCTTCAATCCTCAATACTCAATCTTCAATCATCAATCCTCAATCCTCAATCCTCAATCCTCAGTCTTCAATCCTCAATGCCGAATCCTCATTCTTCAATCCTCAATTCTCAATCCTCAATCCTCAGTCCTCAGTCCTCAATCCTCTATCTTCAATCCTCAATACTCAATCTTCAATCCTCAATCCTCAATCCTCAATCCTCAATCCTCATTCTTCAATCCTCAATACCCAATCCTCAATCTTCAATCCTCAATCCTCAATCCTCAATCCCCAATCCTCAATCCTGATTCCTCAAACCTCAATCCTCAAACCTCAGCCCTCATCCTCAATTCTCAATCCTCAATCCTCAATCCTCAAGCCACAATCCTCAACCGTCAGTCCTCGTCCTCAATCCTCAACACTCAATCCTCAATCCTCAATCTTCAATCATCAATACTCAATCTTCAATCCTCAATCCTCAATCTTCAATCCTCAATCTTCAATCCTCAATCCTCAATCCTGAATCCTCAATCCTCAATCCTCAATCCTCAATCCTCAATCCTCAATCTTCAATCCTCAATCCTCAATCCTCAGTCCTCAGACCTCAAACGTCAATCCTCAGCCCTCAGCCCTCATCGTCAATCCTCAAACCTCAATTCTCAGTCCTCAATCGTCAATCCTCAATCCTCAATCTTCAATCCACAATACTCAACCTTCAATCCTCAATCCTCAATACTCAATCCTCAATCCTCAATACTCAATCCCCAGTCCTCAGTCCTCTGTCTTCAATACTCAAAACGCCAATCCTCAATATTCAACACACAACCCTCAACCATCAATCCTCAATACACAACCATCAATCCTCAATTCTCAATACTCAGTAGAATATCCTGAATTCTCAGTTTTCAATACTCAATCCTCAACCTTCAATCTTCAAATCTCCATCCACAAACATCAATTCTCATCTCTCAACCCTCAACACTCAGTCCTCAATATTCAATCCTCAATCCTCAATCCTCAATCTTCAATCCTCAATACCCAATCCTCAATCTTCAATCCTCAATCCTCAATCCTCAATCCTCAATTCTCAATCCTCAATCCTCAGCCCTCAGTCCTCAAACCTCAACCCCCAACCCGCAGCCCTCATCGTCAATTATCAATCCTCAATCCTCAATCCTCAATCTTCAATCCTCAATACTCAATCTTCAGTCCACAATCCTCAATCTTCAATCCTCAATCCTCAGTCCTCAATCCTCAATCTTTAATCCTCAATACTCAATCTTCAATCATCAATCCTCAATCCTCATTCTTCAATCCTCAATGCCCAATCCTCAATCTTCAATCCTCAATGCTCAATCCTCAAGTCTCAGTCCTCGATCCTCAATAATCAATCTTCAATCCTCAATCCTCAGTCCTCAAACCACAATTCCGAATCCTCAATCCTGAATCCTCAATCTTCAGCCCTCAGTCCTCAACAATCAGTTGACAATCCTCAATCCTCAATAGAATATCCTCAATTCACAGTTTTCAATACTCAATACTCAATCTGCAATCTTCACACCTCTATCCACAAACATCAATTCTCATCACTGAACCCTCAACACTCAGTCCTCAATGTTCAATACTCAATCTTCAATCCACAATCCTCAATCGTCAATCATCAATCCTCAATACTCAATCTTCAGTCCTCAATCCTCAATCCTCAATCCTCAATCCTCATTCTTCAATCCTCAATACCAAATCCTCAATCGTCAATCCTCAATCCTCAATCCTCAATTCTCAATCCTCAATCCTCAGTCCTCAGTCCTTAAACCTCAAACCTCAAACCTCAGCCCTCATCCTCAATCCTCAATACTCAATCCTCAATCCTCAACACTCAATCCTCAGTACTCAATCTTCAATCCTCAAACCTCAATCCTGAATCCTCAATCCTCAATCCTCAGACATCAATCCTGAACCTTCAATACTCAATCCTCACCCTCAATCCTCTATCCTCAATACTCAATCCTCACTCCTCAAACTTCAATCCTCAATCTTCAATCCTCAATCCTCAATCCTGAATCCTCAATCCTCAATCCTCAATCCTCAATCCTCAATCCTCAATCCTCAATCTTCAATCCTCAATACTCGATCTTCAATCCTCGATCCTCAATCCTAAATCCCCAGTCCTCACCCTCCAATCCTCAATACCCAATCCTCATTCTTGAATCCTCAATCCTCAATCCTCAATTCTCAATCCTCAATCCTCAATCTTCAGACCTCAAGCATCAATACTCAACCCTCAGTCCTCGTCCTCAATCCACAACGCTCAATTCTCAATACTCAATCTTCAATCATCAATATTCTATCTTCAATCCTCAACCCTCAATCCTCGATCCTCAATCCTCAGTCCTCAATCCTCAATCTTCAATCCTCAATACTCAATACTCAATCCTCAATCCTCAATACTCAATCCCCAGTCCTCAGTCCTCTGTCTTCAATACTCAAAACGCCAATCCTCAATATTCAACACACAACCCTCAACCATCAATCCTCAGTACTCAACCATCAATCCAAAATTCTCAATACTCAATAGAATATCCTGAATTCTCAGTTTTCAATACTCAATCCTCAATCTTCAATCTTCAAACCTCCATCCACAATCATCAACTCTCATCTCTCAACCTTCAACACTCAGTCCCCAATTCTCAATCTTCAATCCACAATCCTCAATCCTCAATCCTCAATGCTCAATCTTCAATCCTCAATACTCAATCTTCAATCCTCAATCCTCAATTCTCAATCCTCAATCTTCAATCCTCAATCCTCAATCCTCAATCCTCAATCCTGATTCTTCAATCCTCAATACCCAATCCTCAACCTTCAATCCTCAATCCTCAATCCTCAACTCTCAATCCTAAATCCTCAACCCTCAATCCTCAGTCTTCAATCGTCAGTCTTCAATCCTCAATACTCAACCTTCAGCCCTCAGCCTCGATTCGCAATCCTCAATCTTCAATCCTCAATCATCAATCCTCAAGCCTCAATCCTCAATCATCAATCCTCAATCCTCAATTCTCAACCCTCAATCCTCAATAATCATTCTTCAATCCTCAATCCTCAGTCTTCAAACCTCAATTCTGAATCCTCAATCATGAATCCTCAATCTTCAGCCCTCAGTCCTCAACAATCAGTTGACAATCCTCAATCCTCAATGGAATATCCTCAATTCACAGTTTTCAATACTCAATACTCAATCTGCAATCTTCAAACCTGTATCCACAAACATCAATTCTCATCACTGAAACCTCAACACTCAGTCCTCAATGTTCGATACTCAATCTTCAACCCACAATCCTCAATCGTCAATCTTCAATCCTCAATCCTCAATCTTCAATCCTCAATCTTCAATCCTCAATCCTCAATCCTGAATCCTCAATCCTCAATCCTCAATCCTCAATCCTCAATCCTCAATCCTCAATCTTCAATCCTCAATACTCGATCTTCAATCCTCGATCCTCAATCCTAAATCCCCAGTCCTGACTCTCCAATCCTCAATACCCAATCCTCAATCTTCAATCCTCAATCCTCAATCCTCAATTCTCAATCCTGAATCCTCAATCTTCAGACCTCAAACATCAATACTCAACCCTGAGTCCTCGTCCTCAATCCACAACCCTCAATTCTCAATACTCAATCTTCAATCATCAATATTCAATCTTCAATCCTCAACCCTCAATCCTCGATCCTCAATCCTCAATCCTCAATCTTCAATCCTCAATACCCAATCCTCAATCTTCAATCCTCAATCCTCAATCCTCAATCCTCAATTCTCAATCCTCAATCCTCAGTCCTCAGTCCTCAAACCACAACCCCGAACCCGCAGCCCTCATCGTCAGTTCTCAATCCTCAATCCTCAATCCTCAATCTTCAATCCTCAATACCCAATCTTCAGTCCACAATCCTCAATCTTCAATCCTCAATCCACAGTCCTCAATCCTCAATCTTCAATCCTCAATACTCAATCTTCAATCATCAATCCTCAATCCTCAATCCTCAATCCTCAGTCTTCAATCCTCAATGCCCAATCCTCAATCTTCAATCCTCAATGCTCAATCCTCAAGTCTCAGTCCTCGGTCCTCAATAATCAATCCTCAATCCTCAATCCTCAGTCCTCAAACCACAATTCTGAATCCTCAATCCTGAATCCTCAATCTTCAGCCCTCAGTCCTCAACAATCAGTTGACAATCCTCAATCCTCAATAGAATATCCTCAATTTACAGTTTTCAATACTCAATACTCAATCTGCAATCTTCAAACCTCTATCCACAAACATCAATTCTCATCACTGAACACTCAACACTCAGTCCTCAATGTTCAATACTCAATCTTCAATCCACAATCCTCAATCGTCAATCATCAATCCTCAATACTCAATCTTCAATCCTCAATCCTCAATCCTCAATCCTCAATCCTCATTCTTCAATCCTCAATACCAAATCCTCAATCTTCAATCCTCAATCCTCAATCCTCAATTCTCAATCCTCAATCCTCAGTCCTCAGTCCTTAAACCTCAAACCTCAAACCTCAGCCCTCATCCTCAATCCTCAATACTCAATCCTCAATCCTCAACACTCAATCCTCAATACTCAATCTTCAATCCTCAAACCTCAATCCTGAATACTCAATCCTCAATACTCAGACATCAATCCTGAACCTTCAATACTCAATCCTCACCCTCAATCCTCAATCCTCAATACTCAATCCTCACTCCTCAAACTTCAATCCTCAATCTTCAATCCTCAATCCTCAATCCTGAATCCTCAATCCTCAATCCTCAATCCTCAATCCTCAATCCTCAATCCTCAATCTTCAATCCTCAATACTCGATCTTCAATCCTCGATCCTCAATCCTAAATCCCCAGTCCTCACCCTCCAATCCTCAATACCCAATCCTCAATCTTGAATCCTCAATCCTCAATCCTCAATTCTCAATCCTCAATCCTCAATCTTCAGACCTCAAGCATCAATACTCAACCCTCAGTCCTCGTCCTCAATCCACAACGCTCAATTCTCAATACTCAATCTTCAATCATCAATATTCAATCTTCAATCCTCAACCCTCAATCCTCGATCCTCAATCCTCAGTCCTCAATCCTCAATCTTCAATCCTCAATACTCAATCTTCAATCATCAATCCTCAATCCTCAATCCTCAATCCTCAGTCTTCAATCCTCAATGCCGAATCCTCATTCTTCAATCCTCAATTCTCAATCCTCAATCCTCAGTCCTCAGTCCTCAATCCTCTATCTTCAATCCTCAATACTCAATCTTCAATCCTCAATCCTCAATCCTCAATCCTCAATCCTCATTCTTCAATCCTCAATACCCAATCCTCAATCTTCAATCCTCAATCCTCAATCCTCAATCCCCAATCCTCAATCCTGATTCCTCAAACCTCAATCCTCAAACCTCAGCCCTCATCCTCAATTCTCAATCCTCAATCCTCAATCCTCAAGCCACAATCCTCAACCGTCAGTCCTCGTCCTCAATCCTCAACACTCAATCCTCAATCCTCAATCTTCAATCATCAATACTCAATCTTCAATCCTCAATCCTCAATCCACAATACTCAGTCCTCAATCCTCATTCCTCAATCCTCAATCCTCAATCTTCAATCCTCAATACTCAATCTTTAATCCTCAATCCTCAATCCTCAATCCTCAATCCTCATTCTTCAATCCTCAATACCAAATCCTCAATCTTCAATCCTCAATCCTCAATTCTCAATTCTCAATCCTCAATCCTCAGTCCTCAGTCCTTAAACCTCAATCCTCAGCCCTCAGCCCTCATCCTCAATCCTCAATCCTCAATCCTCAATCCTCAATCTTCAATCCTCAATCTTCAATCCTCAATCCTCAATCCTGAATCCTCAATCCTCAATCCTCAATCCTCAATCCTCAACCCTCAATCTTCAATCCTCAATACTCAATCTTCAATCCTCGATCCTCAATCCTAAATCCCCAGTCCTCATTCTTCAATCCTCAATACCCAATCCTCATTCTTCAATCCTCAATCCTCAATCCTCAATTCTCAATCCTCAATCCTCAATCTTCAGACCTCAAACATCAATACTCAACCCTCAGTCCTCGTCCTCAATCCACAACCCTCAGTTCTCAATACTCAATCTTCTATCCTCAATCCTCAATCCTCAATCCTCAATCCTCAATCCTCAATCCTCAGTCCACAGACCTCAAACGTCAATCCTCAGCCCTCAGCCCTCATCGTCAATCCTCAAACCTCAATTCTCAGTCCTCAATCGTCAATCCTCAATCCTCAATCTTCAATCCACAATACTCAACCTTCAATCCTCAATCCTCAATACTCAATCCTCAATCCTCAATACTCAATCCCCAGTCCTCAGTCCTCTGTCTTCAATACTCAAAACGCCAATCCTCAATATTCAACACACAACCCTCAACCATCAATCCTCAATACACAACCATCAATCCTCAATTCTCAATACTCAGTAGAATATCCTGAATTCTCAGTTTTCAATACTCAATCCTCAATCTTCAATCTTCAAACCTCCATCCACAAACATCAATTCTCATCTCTCAACCCTCAACACTCAGTCCTCAATATTCAATCCTCAATCCTCAATCCTCAATCTTCAATCCTCAATACTCAATCTTCAATCCTCGATACTCAATCCTAAATCCCCAGTCCTCATTCTTCAATCCTCAATACCCAATCCTCATTCTTCAATCCTCAATCCTCAATCCTCAATTCTCAATCCTCAATCCTCAATCTTCAGACCTCAAACATCAATACTCAACCCTCAGTCCTCGTCCTCAATCCACAACCCTCACTTCTCAATACTCAATTTTCAATCATCAATATTCAATCTTCAACCCTCAACCCTCAGTCCTCGATCCTCAATACTCAATCCTCAATCTTCAATCCTCAATACCCAATCCTCAATCTTCAATCCTCAATCCTCAATCCTCAATCCTCAATTCTCAATCCTCAATCCTCAGTCCTCAGTCCTCAAACCTCAACCCCCAACCCGCAGCCCTCATCGTCAGTTCTCAATCCTCAATCCTCAATCCTCAATCTTCAATCCTCAATACCCAATCTTCAGTCCACAATCCTCAATCTTCAATCCTCAATCCACAGTCCTCAATCCTCAATCTTCAATCCTCAATACTCAATCTTCAATCATCAATCCTCAATCCTCAATCCTCAATCCTCAGTCTTCAATCCTCAATGCCCAATCCTCAATCTTCAATCCTCAATGCTCAATCCTCAAGTCTCAGTCCTCGGTCCTCAATAATCAATCTTCAATCCTCAATCCTCAGTCCTCAAACCACAATTCTGAATCCTCAATCCTGAATCCTCAATCTTCAGCCCTCAGTCCTCAACAATCAGTTGACAATCCTCAATCCTCAATAGAATATCCTCAATTTACAGTATTCAATACTCAATACTCAATCTGCAATCTTCAAACCTCTATCCACAAACATCAATTCTCATCACTGAACCCTCAACACTCAGTCCTCAATGTTCAATACTCAATCTTCAATCCACAATCCTCAATCGTCAATCATCAATCCTCAATACTCAATCTTCAATCCTCAATCCTCAATCCTCAATCCTCAATCCTCATTCTTCAATCCTCAATACCAAATCCTCAATCTTCAATCCTCAATCCTCAATCCTCAATTCTCAATCCTCAATCCTCAGTCCTCAGTCCTTAAACCTCAAACCTCAAACCTCAGCCCTCATCCTCAATCCTCAATACTCAAACCTCAATCCTCAACACTCAATCCTCAATACTCAATCTTCAATCCTCAAACCTCAATCCTGAATACTCAATCCTCAATACTCAGACATCAATCCTGAACCTTCAATACTCAATCCTCACCCTCAATCCTCAATCCTCAATACTCAATCCTCACTCCTCAAACTTCAATCCTCAATCTTCAATCCTCAATCCTCAATCCTGAATCCTCAATCCTCAATCCTCAATCCTCAATCCTCAATCCTCAATCCTCAATCTTCAATCCTCAATACTCGATCTTCAATCCTCGATCCTCAATCCTAAATCCCCAGTCCTCACTCTCCAATCCTCAATACCCAATCCTCAATCTTGAATCCTCAATCCTCAATCCTCAATTCTCAATCCTCAATCCTCAATCTTCAGACCTCAAGCATCAAAACTCAACCCTCAGTCCTCGTCCTCAATCCACAACGCTCAATTCTCAATACTCAATCTTCAATCATCAATATTCAATCTTCAATCCTCAACCCTCAATCCTCGATCCTCAATCCTCAGTCCTCAATCCTCACTCTTCAATCCTCAATACTCAATCTTCAATCATCAATCCTCAATCCTCAATCCTCAATCCTCAGTCTTCAATCCTCAATGCCGAATCCTCATTCTTCAATCCTCAATTCTCAATCCTCAATCCTCAGTCCTCAGTCCTCAATCCTCTATCTTCAATCCTCAATACTCAATCTTCAATCCTCAATCCTCAATCCTCAATCCTCAATCCTCATTCTTCAATCCTCAATACCCAATCCTCAATCTTCAATCCTCAATCCTCAATCCTCAATCCCCAATCCTCAATCCTGATTCCTCAAACCTCAATCCTCAAACCTCAGCCCTCATCCTCAATTCTCAATCCTCAATCCTCAATCCTCAAGCCACAATCCTCAACCGTCAGTCCTCGTCCTCAATCCTCAACACTCAATCCTCAATCCTCAATCTTCAATCATCAATACTCAATCTTCAATCCTCAATCCTCAATCCACAATCCTCAGTCCTCAATCCTCATTCCTCAATCCTCAATCCTCAATCTTCAATCCTCAATACTCAATCTTTAATCCTCAATCCTCAATCCTCAATCCTCAATCCTCATTCTTCAATCCTCAATACCAAATCCTCAATCTTCAATCCTCAATCCTCAATTCTCAATTCTCAATCCTCAATCCTCAGTCCTCAGTCCTTAAACCTCAATCCTCAGCCCTCAGCCCTCATCCTCAATCCTCAATCCTCAATCCTCAATCCTCAATCTTCAATCCTCAATCTTCAATCCTCAATCCTCAATCCTGAATCCTCAATCCTCAATCCTCAATCCTCAATCCTCAATCCTCAATCTTCAATCCTCAATACTCAATCTTCAATCCTCGATCCTCAATCCTAAATCCCCAGTCCTCATTCTTCAATCCTCAATACCCAATCCTCATTCTTCAATCCTCAATCCTCAATCCTCAATTCTCAATCCTCAATCCTCAATCTTCAGACCTCAAACATCAATACTCAACCCTCAGTCCTCGTCCTCAATCCACAACCCTCAGTTCTCAATACTCAATCTTCAATCCTCAATCCTCAATCCTCAATCCTCAATCCTCAATCCTCAATCCTCAGTCCTCAGACCTCAAACGTCAATCCTCAGCCCTCAGCCCTCATCGTCAATCCTCAAACCTCAATTCTCAGTCCTCAATCGTCAATCCTCAATCCTCAATCTTCAATCCACTATACTCAACCTTCAATCCTCAATCCTCAATACTCAATCCTCAATCCTCAATACTCAATCCCCAGTCCTCAGTCCTCTATCTTCAATCTTCAAACCTCCATCCACAAACATCAATTCTCATCTCTCAACCCTCAACACTCAGTCCTCAATATTCAATCCTCAATCCTCAATCCTCAATCTTCAGTCCTCAATACTCAATCTTCAATCCTCGATACTCAATCCTAAATCCCCAGTCCTCATTCTTCAATCCTCAATACCCAATCCTCATTCTTCAATCCTCAATCCTCAATCCTCAATTCTCAATCCTCAATCCTCAATCTTCAGACCTCAAACATCAATACTCAACCCTCAGTCCTCGTCCTCAATCCACAACCCTCACTTCTCAATACTCAATTTTCAATCATCAATATTCAATCTTCAACCCTCAACCCTCAGTCCTCGATCCTCAATACTCAATCCTCAATCTTCAATCCTCAATACCCAATCCTCAATCTTCAATCCTCAATCCTCAATCCTCAATCCTCAATTCTCAATCCTCAATCCTCAGTCCTCAGTCCTCAAACCTCAACCCCCAACCCGCAGCCCTCATCGTCAATTCTCAATCCTCAATCCTCAATCCTCAATCCTCAATCCTCAATCCTCAATCCTCAATCTTCAATCCACAATACTCAACCTTCAATCCTCAATCCTCAATACTCAATCCTCAATCCTCAATACTCAATCCCCAGTCCTCAGTCCTCTATCTTCAATGCTCAAAACGCCAATCCTCAATATTCAACACACAACCCTCAACCATCAGTCCTCAATACACAACCATCAATCCTCAATTCTCAATACTCAGTAGAATATCCTGAATTCTCAGTTTTCAATACTCAACCCTCAATCTTCAATCTTCAAATCTCCATCCACAAACATCAATTCTCATCTCTCAACTCTCAACACTCAGTCCTCAATATTCAATCCTCAATCCTCAATCCTCAATCTTCAATCCTCAATACCCAATCCTCAATCTTCAATCCTCAATCCTAAATCCTCAATCGTCAATTCTCAATCCTCAATCCTCAGTCCTCAGTCCTCAAACCTCAACCCCCAACCCGCAGCCCTCATCGTCAATTCTCAATCCTCAATCCTCAATCCTCAATCTTCAATCCTCAATACTCAATCTTCAGTCCACAATCCTCAATCTTCAATCCTCAATCCTCAGTCCTCAATCCTCAATCTTCAATCCTCAATACTCAATCTTCAATCATCAATCCTCAATCCTCAATCCTCAATCCTCAGTCTTCAATCCTCAATGCCCAATCCTCAATCTTCAATTCTCAATGCTCAATCCTCAAGTCTCAGTCCTCGATCCTCAATAATCAATCTTCAATCCTCAATCCTCAGTCCTCAAACCACAATTCTGAATCCTCAATCCTGAATCCTCAATCTTCAGCCCTCAGTCCTCAACAATCAGTTGACAATCCTCAATCCTCAATAGAATATCCTCAATTCACAGTTTTCAATACTCAATACTCAATCTGCAATCTTCAAACCTCTATGCACAAACATCAATTCTCATCACTGAACCCTCAACACTCAGTCCTCAATGTTCAATACTCAATCTTCAATCCACAATCCTCAATCGTCAATCATCAATCCTCAATACTCAATCTTCAATACTCAATCCTCAATCCTCAATCCTCAATCCTCATTCTTCAATCCTCAATGCCCAATCCTCAATCTTCAATCCTCAATGCTCAATCCTCAAGTCTCAGTCCTCGATCCTCAATAATCAATCTTCAATCCTCAATCCTCAGTCCTCAAACCACAATTCTGAATCCTCAATCGTGAATCCTCAATCTTCAGCCCTCAGTCCTCAACAATCAGTTGACAATCCTCAATCCTCAATAGAATATCCTCAATTCACAGTTTTCAATACTCAATACTCAATCTGCAATCTTCAAACCTCTATGCACAAACATCAATTCTCATCACTGAACCCTCAACACTCAGTCCTCAATGTTCAATACTCAATCTTCAATCCACAATCCTCAATCGTCAATCATCAATCCTCAATACTCAATCTTCAATACTCAATCCTCAATCCTCAATCCTCAATCCTCATTCTTCAATCCTCAATACCAAATCCTCAATCTTCAATCCTCAATCCTCAATCCTCAATTCTGAATCCTCAATCCTCAGTCCTCAGTCCTTAAACCTCAAACCTCAAACCTCAGCCCTCATCCTCAATCCTCAATCCTCAGACATCAATCCTGAACCTTCAATACTCAATCTTCACCCTCAATCCTCAATCCTCAATCCTCACTCCTCAAACTTCAATCCTCAAACCTCAGTTCTCATCCTCAATTCTCAATTCTCAATCCTCAATCCTCAATCCTCAATCCTCAACCCTCTATCTTCAATCCTAAATAATCAATCTCCAATTCTAGATCCTCAATCCCCAATACTCAATCCTCTTTACCCAATCCTAAATCTTCAATCCTCAATCCTCAATACTCAATCCTCAGTCCTCAGTCCTCAATCTTCAATACTCAATCCGCCAATCCTCAATATTCAACACACAACCCTCAACCATCAATCCTCAGTACTCAACGATCAATCCAAATTTCTCAATACTCAATAGAATATCCTGAATTCTCAGTTTTCAATACTCAATCCTCAATCTTCAATCTTCAAACCTCCATCCACAATCATCAACTCTCATCACTCAACCTTCAACACTCAGTCCCCAATTCTCAATCTTCAATCCTCAATCCTCAATCCTCAATCCTCAATGCTCAACCTTCAATCCTCAATACTCAGTCTTCAATCCTCAATCCTCAATTCTCAATCCTCAATCTTCAATCCTCAATCCTCAATCCTCAATCCTCAATCCTGATTCTTCAATCCTCAATACCCAATCCTCAATCTTCAATCCTCAATCCTCAATCCTCAACTCTCAATCCTAAATCCTCAACCCTCAATCCTCAGTCTTCAATCGTCAGTCTTCAATCCTCAATACTCAACCTTCAGCCCTCAGCCTCGATTCGCAATCCTCAATCTTCAATCCTCAATCATCAATCCTCAAGCCTCAATCCTCAATCATCAATCCTCAATCCTCAATTCTCAACCCTCAATCCTCAATAATCATTCTTCAATCCTCAATCCTCAGTCTTCAAACCTCAATTCTGAATCCTCAATCATGAATCCTCAATCTTCAGCCCTCAGTCCTCAACAATCAGTTGACAATCCTCAATCCTCAATAGAATATCCTCAATTCACAGTTTTCAATACTCAATACTCAATCTGCAATCTTCAAACCTGTATCCACAAACATCAATTCTCATCACTGAAACCTCAACACTCAGTCCTCAATGTTCGATACTCAATCTTCAACACACAATCCTCAATCGTCAATCTTCAATCCTCAATCTTCAATCTTCAATCCTCAATCCTCAATCCTCAATCTTCAATCCTCAATACTCGATCTTCAATCCTCGATCCTCAATCCTAAATCCCCAGTCCTCACTCTCCAATCCTCAATACCCAATCCTCAATCTTCAATCCTCAATCCTCAATCCTCAATTCTCAATCCTCAATCCTCAATCTTCAGACCTCAAACATCAATACTCAACCCTCAGTCCTCGTCCTCAATCCACAACCCTCAATTCTCAATACTCAATCTTCAATCATCAATATTAAATCTTCAATCCTCAACCCTCAATCCTCGATCCTCAATCCTCAATCCTCAGTCTTCAATCCTCAATGCCCAATCCTCAATCTTCAATCCTCAATCCTCAATCCTCAATCCTCAATTCTCAATCCTCAATCCTCAGTCCTCAGTCCTCAAACCACAACCCCGAACCCGCAGCCCTCATCGTCAGTTCTCAATCCTCAATCCTCAATCCTCAATCTTCAATCCTCAATACCCAATCTTCAGTCCACAATCCTCAATCTTCAATCCTCAATCCACAGTCCTCAATCCTCAATCTTCAATCCTCAATACTCAATCTTCAATCATCAATCCTCAATCCTCAATCCTCAATCCTCAGTCTTCAATCCTCAATGCCCAATCCTCAATCTTCAATCCTCAATGCTCAATCCTCAAGTCTCAGTCCTCGGTCCTCAATAATCAATCTTCAATCCTCAATCCTCAGTCCTCAAACCACAATTCTGAATCCTCAATCCTGAATCCTCAATCTTCAGCCCTCAGTCCTCAACAATCAGTTGACAATCCTCAATCCTCAATAGAATATCCTCAATTTACAGTTTTCAATACTCAATACTCAATCTGCAATCTTCAAACCTCTATCCACAAACATCAATTCTCATCACTGAACCCTCAACACTCAGTCCTCAATGTTCAATACTCAATCTTCAATCCACAATCCTCAATCGTCAATCATCAATCCTCAATACTCAATCTTCAATCCTCAATCCTCAATCCTCAATCCTCAATCCTCATTCTTCAATCCTCAATACCAAATCCTCAATCTTCAATCCTCAATCCTCAATCCTCAATTCTCAATCCTCAATCCTCAGTCCTCAGTCCTTAAACCTCAAACCTCAAACCTCAGCCCTCATCCTCAATCCTCAATACTCAATCCTCAATCCTCAACACTCAATCCTCAATACTCAATCTTCAATCCTCAAACCTCAATCCTGAATACTCAATCCTCAATACTCAGACATCAATCCTGAACCTTCAATACTCAATCCTCACCCTCAATCCTCAATCCTCAATACTCAATCCTCACTCCTCAAACTTCAATCCTCAATCTTCAATCCTCAATCCTCAATCCTGAATCCTCAATCCTCAATCCTCAATCCTCAATCCTCAATCCTCAATCCTCAATCTTCAATCCTCAATACTCGATCTTCAATCCTCGATCCTCAATCCTAAATCCCCAGTCCTCACTCTCCAATCCTCAATACCCAATCCTCAATCTTGAATCCTCAATCCTCAATCCTCAATTCTCAATCCTCAATCCTCAATCTTCAGACCTCAAGCATCAATACTCAACCCTCAGTCCTCGTCCTCAATCCACAACGCTCAATTCTCAATACTCAATCTTCAATCATCAATATTCAATCTTCAATCCTCAACCCTCAATCCTCGATCCTCAATCCTCAGTCCTCAATCCTCAATCTTCAATCCTCAATACTCAATCTTCAATCATCAATCCTCAATCCTCAATCCTCAATCCTCAGTCTTCAATCCTCAATGCCGAATCCTCATTCTTCAATCCTCAATTCTCAATCCTCAATCCTCAGTCCTCAGTCCTCAATCCTCTATCTTCAATCCTCAATACTCAATCTTCAATCCTCAATCCTCAATCCTCAATCCTCAATCCTCATTCTTCAATCCTCAATACCCAATCCTCAATCTTCAATCCTCAATCCTCAATCCTCAATCCCCAATCCTCAATCCTGATTCCTCAAACCTCAATCCTCAAACCTCAGCCCTCATCCTCAATTCTCAATCCTCAATCCTCAATCCTCAAGCCACAATCCTCAACCGTCAGTCCTCGTCCTCAATCCTCAACACTCAATCCTCAATCCTCAATCTTCAATCATCAATACTCAATCTTGAATCCTCAATCCTCAATCCACAATCCTCAGTCCTCAATCCTCATTCCTCAATCCTCAATCCTCAATCTTCAATCCTCAATACTCAATCTTTAATCCTCAATCCTCAATCCTCAATCCTCAATCCTCATTCTTCAATCCTCAATACCAAATCCTCAATCTTCAATCCTCAATCCTCAATTCTCAATTCTCAATCCTCAATCCTCAGTCCTCAGTCCTTAAACCTCAATCCTCAATCCTCAATCCTCAATTCTCAATCCTCAATCCTCAATCTTCAGACCTCAAACATCAATACTCAACCCTCAGTCCTCGTCCTCAATCCACAACCCTCAGTTCTCAATACTCAAACTTCAATCCTCAATCCTCAATCCTCAATCCTCAATCCTCAATCCTCAATCCTCAGTCCTCAGACCTCAAACGTCAATCCTCAGCCCTCAGCCCTCATCGTCAATCCTCAAACCTCAATTCTCAGTCCTCAATCGTCAATCCTCAATCCTCAATCTTCAATCCACAATACTCAACCTTCAATCCTCAATCCTCAATACTCAATCCTCAATCCTCAATACTCAATCCCCAGTCCTCAGTCCTCAATCTTCAATACTCAATCCGCCAATCCTCAATATTCAACACACAACCCTCAACCATCAATCCTCAGTACTCAACCATCAATGCAAAATTCTCAATACTCAATAGAATATCCTGAATTCTCAGTTTTCAATACTCAATCCTCAATCTTCAATCTTCAAACCTCCATCCACAATCATCAACTCTCATCACTCAACCTTCAACACTCAGTCCCCAATTCTCAATCTTCAATCCTCAATCCTCAATCCTCAATCCTCAATGCTCAACCTTCAATCCTCAATACTCAATCTTCAATCCTCAATCCTCAATTCTCAATCCTCAATCTTCAATCCTCAATCCTCAATCCTCAATCCTCAATCCTGATTCTTCAATCCTCAATACCCAATCCTCAATCTTCAATCCTCAATCCTCAATCCTCAATCCTGATTCTTCAATCCTCAATACCCAATCCTCAATCTTCAATCCTCAATCCTCAATCCTCAACTCTCAATCCTAAATCCTCAACCCTCAATCCTCAGTCTTCAATCGTCAGTCTTCAATCCTCAATACTCAACCTTCAGCCCTCAGCCTCGATTCGCAATCCTCAATCTTCAATCCTCAATCATCAATCCTCAAGCCTCAATCCTCAATCATCAATCCTCAATCCTCAATTCTCAACCCTCAATCCTCAATAATCATTCTTCAATCCTCAATCCTCAGTCTTCAAACCTCAATTCTGAATCCTCAATCATGAATCCTCAATCTTCAGCCCTCAGTCCTCAACAATCAGTTGACAATCCTCAATCCTCAATAGAATATCCTCAATTCACAGTTTTCAATACTCAATACTCAATCTGCAATCTTCAAACCTGTATCCACAAACATCAATTCTCATCACTGAAACCTCAACACTCAGTCCTCAATGTTCGATGCTCAATCTTCAACCCACAATCCTCAATCGTCAATCTTCAATCCTCAATACTCAATCTTCAATCCTCAATCCTCAATCCTCAATCTTCAATCCTCAATACTCGATCTTCAATCCTCGATCCTCAATCCTAAATCCCCAGTCCTCACTCTCCAATCCTCAATACCCAATCCTCAATCTTCAATCCTCAATCCTCAATCCTCAATTCTCAATCCTGAATCCTCAATCTTCAGACCTCAAACATCAATACTCAACCCTCAGTCCTCGTCCTCAATCCACAACCCTCAATTCTCAATACTCAATCTTCAATCATCAATATTCAATCTTCAATCCTCAACCCTCAATCCTCGATCCTCAATCCTCAATCCTCAATCTTCAATCCTCAATACCCAATCCTCAATCTTCAATCCTCAATCCTCAATCCTCAATCCTCAATTCTCAATCCTCAATCCTCAGTCCTCAGTCCTCAAACCACAACCCCGAACCCGCAGCCCTCATCGTCAATTCTCAATCCTCAATCCTCAATCCTCAATCTTCAATCCTCAATACCCGATCTTCAGTCCACAATCCTCAATCTTCAATCCTCAATCCTCAGTCCTCAATCCTCAATCTTCAATCCTCAATACTCAATCTACAATCATCAATCCTCAATCCTCAATCCTCAATCCTCAGTCTTCAATCCTCAATGCCCAATCCTCAATCTTCAATCCTCAATGCTCAATCCTCAAGTCTCAGTCCTCGGTTCTCAATAATCAATCTTCAATCCTCAATCCTCAGTCCTCAAACCACAACTCTGAATCCTCAATCCTGAATCCTCAATCTTCAGCCCTCAGTCCTCAACAATCTGTTGACAATCCTCAATCCTCAATAGAATATCCTCAATTTACAGTTTTCAATACTCAATACTCAATCTGCAATCTTCAAACCTCTATCCACAAACATCAATTCTCATCACTGAACCCTCAACACTCAGTCCTCAATGTTCAATACTCAATCTTCTATCCACAATCCTCAATCGTCAATCATCAATCCTCAATACTCAATCTTCAATCCTCAATCCTCAATCCTCAATCCTCAATCCTCATTCTTCAATCCTCAATACCAAATCCTCAATCTTCAATCCTCAATCCTCAATCCTCAATTCTCAATCTTCAATCCTCAGTCCTCAGTCCTTAAACCTCAAACCTCAAACCTTAGCCCTCATCCTCAATCCTCAATACTCAATCCTCAATCCTCAACACTCAATCCTCAATAATCAATCTTCAATCCTCAAACCTCAATCCTGAATACTCAATCCTCAATACTCAGACATCAATCCTGAACCTTCAATACTCAATCCTCACCCTCAATCCTCAATCCTCAATCCTCAATCCACACTCCTCAAACTTCAATCCTCAATCTTCAATCCTCAATCCTCAATCCTGAATCCTCAATCCTCAATCCTCAATCCTCAATCCTCAATCCTCAATCCTCAATCTTCAATCCTCAATACTCGATCTTCAATCCTCGATCCTCAATCCTAAATCCCCAGTCCTCACTCTCCAATCCTCAATACCCAATCCTCAATCTTCAATCCTCAATCCTCAATCCTCAATTCTCAATCCTCAATCCTCAATCTTCAGACCTCAAGCATCAATACTCAACCCTCAGACCTCGTCCTCAATCCACAACGCTCAATTCTCAATACTCAACCTTCAATCATCAATATTCAATCTTCAATCCTCAACCCTCAATCCTCGATCCTCAATCCTCAGTCCTCAATCCTCAATCTTCAATCCTCAATACTCAATCTTCAATCAACAATCCTCAATCCTCAATCCTCAATCCTCAGTCTTCAATCCTCAATGCCGAATCCTCAATCTTCAATCCTCAATTCTCAATCCTCAATCCTCAGTCCTCAGTCCTCAATCCTCTATCTTCAATCCTCAATACTCAATCTTCAATCCTCAATCCTCAATCCTCAATCCTCAATCCTCATTATTCAATCCTCAATACCCAATCCTCAATCTTCAATCCTCAATCCTCAATCCTCAATTCTCAATCCTCAATCCTCAGTCCTCAGTCCTCAAACCTCAATCCTCAACCCTCAGCCCTCATCCTCAATCCTCAATCCTTATTCCTCAGTCCTCAACCTTCAGTCCTCAATCCTCAATCCTCAATCTTCAATCCTCAATCCTGAATCCTCAATCCTCAATCCTCAATCGTCAAACCGCAATCCTCAATCCTCAATACTCAATCTTCAATCCTCAATCCTCAATCCTCAACTCTCAATCCTCAATCCTCAGTCCTCAGTCCTCAAACCTCAATCCTCAACCCTCAGCCCTCATCCTCAATCCTCAATCCTTATTCCTCAGTCCTCAACCTTCAGTCCTCAATCCTCAATTCTCAATCTTCAATCCTCAACCCTGAATCCTCAATCCTCAATCCTCAATCGTCAAACCGCAATCCTCAATCCTCAGTCATCAATCGTCAACGTTCAATACTCAATCCTCAATCCTCAATCCTCAATCCCCAATCCTCAATCCTGATTCCTCAAACCTCAATCCTCAAACCTCAGCCCTCATCCTCAATTCTCAATCCTCAATCCTCAATCCTCAAGCCACAATCCTCAACCGTCAGTCCTCGTCCTCAATCCTCAACACTCAATCCTCAATCCTCAATCTTCAATCATCAATACTCAATCTTGAATCCTCAATCCTCAATCCACAATCCTCAGTCCTCAATCCTCATTCCTCAATCCTCAATCCTCAATCTTCAATCCTCAATACTCAATCTTTAATCCTCAATCCTCAATCCTCAATCCTCAATCCTCATTCTTCAATCCTCAATACCAAATCCTCAATCTTCAATCCTCAATCCTCAATTCTCAATTCTCAATCCTCAATCCTCAGTCCTCAGTCCTTAAACCTCAATCCTCAATCCTCAATCCTCAATTCTCAATCCTCAATCCTCAATCTTCAGACCTCAAACATCAATACTCAACCCTCAGTCCTCGTCCTCAATCCACAACCCTCAGTTCTCAATACTCAATCTTCAATCCTCAATCCTCAATCCTCAATCCTCAATCCTCAATCCTCAATCCTCAGTCCTCAGACCTCAAACGTCAATCCTCAGCCCTCAGCCCTCATCGTCAATCCTCAAACCTCAATTCTCAGTCCTCAATCGTCAATCCTCAATCCTCAAACCTCAATTCTCAGTCCTCAATCGTCAATCCTCAATCCTCAATCTTCAATCCACAATACTCAACCTTCAATCCTCAATCCTCAATACTCAATCCTCAATCCTCAATACTCAATCCCCAGTCCTCAGTCCTCAATCTTCAATACTCAATCCGCCAATCCTCAATATTCAACACACAACCCTCAACCATCAATCCTCAGTACTCAACCATCAATGCAAAATTCTCAATACTCAATAGAATATCCTGAATTCTCAGTTTTCAATACTCAATCCTCAATCTTCAATCTTCAAACCTCCATCCACAATCATCAACTCTCATCACTCAACCTTCAACACTCAGTCCCCAATTCTCAATCTTCAATCCTCAATCCTCAATCCTCAATCCTCAATGCTCAACCTTCAATCCTCAATACTCAATCTTCAATCCTCAATCCTCAATTCTCAATCCTCAATCTTCAATCCTCAATCCTCAATCCTCAATCCTCAATCCTGATTCTTCAATCCTCAATACCCAATCCTCAATCTTCAATCCTCAATCCTCAATCCTCAATCCTGATTCTTCAATCCTCAATACCCAATCCTCAATCTTCAATCCTCAATCCTCAATCCTCAACTCTCAATCCTAAATCCTCAACCCTCAATCCTCAGTCTTCAATCGTCAGTCTTCAATCCTCAATACTCAACCTTCAGCCCTCAGCCTCGATTCGCAATCCTCAATCTTCAATCCTCAATCATCAATACTCAAGCCTCAATCCTCAATCATCAATCCTCAATCCTCAATTCTCAACCCTCAATCCTCAATAATCATTCTTCAATCCTCAATCCTCAGTCTTCAAACCTCAATTCTGAATCCTCAATCATGAATCCTCAATCTTCAGCCCTCAGTCCTCAACAATCAGTTGACAATCCTCAATCCTCAATAGAATATCCTCAATTCACAGTTTTCAATACTCAATACTCAATCTGCAATCTTCAAACCTGTATCCACAAACATCAATTCTCATCACTGAAACCTCAACACTCAGTCCTCAATGTTCGATGCTCAATCTTCAACCCACAATCCTCAATCGTCAATCTTCAATCCTCAATACTCAATCTTCAATCCTCAATCCTCAATCCTCAATCTTCAATCCTCAATACTCGATCTTCAATCCTCGATCCTCAATCCTAAATCCCCAGTCCTCACTCTCCAATCCTCAATACCCAATCCTCAATCTTCAATCCTCAATCCTCAATCCTCAATTCTCAATCCTGAATCCTCAATCTTCAGACCTCAAACATCAATACTCAACCCTCAGTCCTCGTCCTCAATCCACAACCCTCAATTCTCAATACTCAATCTTCAATCATCAATATTCAATCTTCAATCCTCAACCCTCAATCCTCGATCCTCAATCCTCAATCCTCAATCTTCAATCCTCAATACCCAATCCTCAATCTTCAATCCTCAATCCTCAATCCTCAATCCTCAATTCTCAATCCTCAATCCTCAGTCCTCAGTCCTCAAACCACAACCCCGAACCCGCAGCCCTCATCGTCAATTCTCAATCCTCAATCCTCAATCCTCAATCTTCAATCCTCAATACCCGATCTTCAGTCCACAATCCTCAATCTTCAATCCTCAATCCTCAGTCCTCAATCCTCAATCTTCAATCCTCAATACTCAATCTACAATCATCAATCCTCAATCCTCAATCCTCAATCCTCAGTCTTCAATCCTCAATGCCCAATCCTCAATCTTCAATCCTCAATGCTCAATCCTCAAGTCTCAGTCCTCGGTTCTCAATAATCAATCTTCAATCCTCAATCCTCAGTCCTCAAACCACAACTCTGAATCCTCAATCCTGAATCCTCAATCTTCAGCCCTCAGTCCTCAACAATCAGTTGACAATCCTCAATCCTCAATAGAATATCCTCAATTTACAGTTTTCAATACTCAATACTCAATCTGCAATCTTCAAACCTCTATCCACAAACATCAATTCTCATCACTGAACCCTCAACACTCAGTCCTCAATGTTCAATACTCAATCTTCTATCCACAATCCTCAATCTTCAATCCTCAATACTCGATCTTCAATCCTCGATCCTCAATCCTAAATCCCCAGTCCTCACTCTCCAATCCTCAATACCCAATCCTCAATCTTCAATCCTCAATCCTCAATCCTCAATTCTCAATCCTCAATCCTCAATCTTCAGACCTCAAGCATCAATACTCAACCCTCAGACCTCGTCCTCAATCCACAACGCTCAATTCTCAATACTCAACCTTCAATCATCAATATTCAATCTTCAATCCTCAACCCTCAATACTCGATCCTCAATCCTCAGTCCTCAATCCTCAATCTTCAATCCTCAATACTCAATCTTCAATCATCAATCCTCAATCCTCAATCCTCAATCCTCAGTCTTCAATCCTCAATGCCGAATCCTCAATCTTCAATCCTCAATTCTCAATCCTCAATCCTCAGTCCTCAGTCCTCAATCCTCTATCTTCAATCCTCAATACTCAATCTTCAATCCTCAATCCTCAATCCTCAATCCTCAATCCTCATTATTCAATCCTCAATACCCAATCCTCAATCTTCAATCCTCAATCCTCAATCCTCAATTCTCAATCCTCAATCCTCAGTCCTCAGTCCTCAAACCTCAATCCTCAACCCTCAGCCCTCATCCTCAATCCTCAATCCTTATTCCTCAGTCCTCAACCTTCAGTCCTCAATCCTCAATCCTCAATCTTCAATCCTCAATCCTGAATCCTCAATCCTCAATCCTCAATCGTCAAACCGCAATCCTCAATCCTCAATACTCAATCTTCAATCCTCAATCCTCAATCCTCAACTCTCAATCCTCAATCCTCAGTCCTCAGTCCTCAAACCTCAATCCTCAACCCTCAGCCCTCATCCTCAATCCTCAATCCTTATTCCTCAGTCCTCAACCTTCAGTCCTCAATCCTCAATTCTCAATCTTCAATCCTCAACCCTGAATCCTCAATCCTCAATCCTCAATCGTCAAACCGCAATCCTCAATCCTCAGTCATCAATCGTCAACGTTCAATACTCAATCCTCAATCCTCAATCCTCAATCCCCAATCCTCAATCCTGATTCCTCAAACCTCAATCCTCAAACCTCAGCCCTCATCCTCAATTCTCAATCCTCAATCCTCAATCCTCAAGCCACAATCCTCAACCGTCAGTCCTCGTCCTCAATCCTCAACACTCAATCCTCAATCCTCAATCTTCAATCATCAATACTCAATCTTCAATCCTCAATCCTCAATCCACAATCCTCAGTCCTCAATCCTCAATCCTCAATCCTCAATCCTCAATCTTCAATCCTCAATACTCAATCTTCAATCCTCAATCCTCAATCCTCAATTCTCAATCTTCAATCCTCAGTCCTCAGTCCTTAAACCTCAAACCTCAAACCTTAGCCCTCATCCTCAATCCTCAATACTCAATCCTCAATCCTCAACACTCAATCCTCAATAATCAATCTTCAATCCTCAAACCTCAATCCTGAATACTCAATCCTCAATACTCAGACATCAATCCTGAACCTTCAATACTCAATCCTCACCCTCAATCCTCAATCCTCAATCCTCAATCCACACTCCTCAAACTTCAATCCTCAATCTTCAATCCTCAATCCTCAATCCTGAATCCTCAATCCTCAATCCTCAATCCTCAATCCTCAATCCTCAATCTTCAATCCTCAATACTCGATCTTCAATCCTCGATCCTCAATCCTAAATCCCCAGTCCTCACTCTCCAATCCTCAATACCCAATCCTCAATCTTCAATCCTCAATCCTCAATCCTCAATTCTCAATCCTCAATCCTCAATCTTCAGACCTCAAGCATCAATACTCAACCCTCAGACCTCGTCCTCAATCCACAACGCTCAATTCTCAATACTCAACCTTCAATCATCAATATTCAATCTTCAATCCTCAACCCTCAATCCTCGATCCTCAATCCTCAGTCCTCAATCCTCAATCTTCAATCCTCAATACTCAATCTTCAATCATCAATCCTCAATCCTCAATCCTCAATCCTCAGTCTTCAATCCTCAATGCCGAATCCTCAATCTTCAATCCTCAATTCTCAATCCTCAATCCTCAGTCCTCAGTCCTCAATCCTCTATCTTCAATCCTCAATACTCAATCTTCAATCCTCAATCCTCAATCCTCAATCCTCAATCCTCATTATTCAATCCTCAATACCCAATCCTCAATCTTCAATCCTCAATCCTCAATCCTCAATTCTCAATCCTCAATCCTCAGTCCTCAGTCCTCAAACCTCAATCCTCAACCCTCAGCCCTCATCCTCAATCCTCAATCCTTATCCCTCAGTCCTCAACCTTCAGTCCTCAATCCTCAATCCTCAATCTTCAATCCTCAATCCTGAATCCTCAATCCTCAATCCTCAATCGTCAAACCGCAATCCTCAATCCTCAATACTCAATCTTCAATCCTCAATCCTCAATCCTCAACTCTCAATCCTCAATCCTCAGTCCTCAGTCCTCAAACCTCAATCCTCAACCCTCAGCCCTCATCCTCAATCCTCAATCCTTATTCCTCAGTCCTCAACCTTCAGTCCTCAATCCTCAATTCTCAATCTTCAATTCTCAATCCTGAATCCTCAATCCTCAATCCTCAATCGTTAAACCGCAATCCTCAATCCTCAGTCATCAATCGTCAACGTTCAATACTCAATCCTCAATCCTCAATCCTCAATCCCCAATCCTCAATCCTGATTCCTCAAACCTCAATCCTCAAACCTCAGCCCTCATCCTCAATTCTCAATCCTCAATCCTCAATCCTCAAGCCACAATCCTCAACCGTCAGTCCTCGTCCTCAATCCTCAACACTCAATCCTCAATCCTCAATCTTCAATCAGCAATACTCAATCTTCAATCCTCAATCCTCAATCCACAATCCTCAGTCCTCAATCCTCAATCCTCAATCCTCAATCCTCAATCTTCAATCCTCAATACTCAATCTTTAATCCTCAATCCTCAATCCTCAATCCTCAATCCTCATTCTTCAGTCCTCAATACCAAATCCTCAATCTTCAATCCTCAATCCTCAATTCTCAATTCTCAATCCTCGATCCTCAGTCCTCAGTCCTTAAACCTCAAACCTCAAACCTCAGCCCTCATCCTCAATCCTCAATACTCAATCCTCAATCCTCAACACTCAATCCTCAATACTCAATCTTCAATCCTCAAACCTCAATCCTGAATTCTCAATCCTCAATACTCAGACATCAATCCTGAACCTTCAATACTGAATCCTCACCCTCAATCCTCAATCCTCAATCCTCAATCCTCACTCCTCAAACTTCAATCCTCAAACCTCAGTTCTCATCCTCAATTCTCAATTCTCAATCCTCAATCCTCAATCCTCAATCCTCAACCCTCTATCTTCAATCCTAAACAATCAATCTCCAATTCTAGATCCTCAATCCCCAATACTCAATCCTCAATACCCAATCCTAAATCTTCAATCCTCAATCCTCAATACTCAATCCTCAGTCCTCAGTCCTCAATCTTCAATACTCAATCCGCCAATCCTCAATATTCAACACACAACCCTCAACCATCAATCCTCAGTACTCAACCATCAATCCAAAATTCTCAATACTCAATAGAATATCCTGAATTCTCAGTTTTCAATACTCAATCCTCAATCTTCAATCTTCAAACCTCCATCCACAATCATCAACTCTCATCACTCAACCTTCAACACTCAGTCCCCAATTCTCAATTTTCAATCCTCAATCCTCAATCCTCAATCCTCAATGCTCAACCTTCAATCCTCAATACTCAATCTTCAATCCTCAATCCTCAATTCTCAATCCTCAATCTTCAATCCTCAATCCTCAATCCTCAATCCCCAATCCTGATTCTTCAATCCTCAATACCCAATCCTCAATCTTCAATCCTCAATCCTCAATCCTCAACTCTCAATCCTAAATCCTCAACCCTCAATCCTCAGCCTTCAGTCGTCAGTCTTCAATCCTCAATACTCAACCTTCAGCCCTCAGACTCGATTCGCAATCCTCAATCTTCAATCCTCAATCATCAACCCTCAAGCCTCAAACCTCAATCATCAATCCTCAATCCTCAATTCTCATCCCTCAATCCTCAATAATCATTCTTCAATCCTCAATCCTCAGTCTTCAAACCTCAATTCTGAATCCTCAATCATGAATCCTCAATCTTCAGCCCTCAGTCCTCAACAATCAGTTGACAATCCTCAATCCTCAATAGAATATCCTCAATTCACAGTTTTCAATACTCAATACTCAATCTGCAATCTTCAAACCTGTATCCACAAACATCAATTCTCATCACTGAAACCTCAACACTCAGTCCTCAATGTTCGATACTCAATCTTCAACCCACAATCCTCAATCGTCAATCTTCAATCCTCAATCTTCAATCTTCAATCCTCAATCCTCAATCCTCAATCTTCAATCCTCAATACTCGATCTTCAATCCTCGATCCTCAATCCTAAATCCCCAGTCCTCACTCTCCAATCCTCAATACCCAATCCTCACTCTTCAATCCTCAATCCTCAATCCTCAATTCTCAATCCTCAATCCTCAAATCTTCAGACCTCAAACATCAATACTCAACCCTCAGTCCTCGTCCTCAATCCACAACCCTCAATTCTCAATACTCAATCTTCAATCATCAATATTCATTCTTCAATCCTCAACCCTCAATCCTCGATCCTCAATCCTCAATCCTCAATCTTCAATCCTCAATACCCAATCCTCAATCTTCAATCCTCAATCCTCAATCCTCAATCCTCAATTCTCAATCCTCAGTCCTCAGTCCTCAGTCCTCAAACCACAACCCCAACCCGCAGCCCTCATCGTCAATTCTCAATCCTCAATCCTCAATCCTCAATCTTCAATCCTCAATACCCAATCTTCAGTCCACAATCCTCAATCTTCAATCCTCAATCCTCAGTCCTCAATCCTCAATCTTCAATCCTCAATACTCAATCTTCAATCATCAATCCTCAATCCTCAATCCTCAATCCTCAGTCTTCAATCCTCAATGCCCAATCCTCAATCTTCAATCCTCAATGCTCAATCCTCAAGTCTCAGTCCTCGGTCCTCAATAATCAATCTTCAATCCTCAATCCTCAGTCCTCAAACCACAATTCTGAATCCTCAATCCTGAATCCTCAATCTTCAGCCCTCAGTCCTCAACAATCAGTTGACAATCCTCAATCCTCAATAGAATATCCTCAATTTACAGTTTTCAATACTCAATACTCAATCTGCAATCTTCAAACCTCTATCCACAAACATCAATTCTCATCACTGAACCCTCAACACTCAGCCCTCAATGTTCAATACTCAATCTTCAATCCACAATCCTCAATCGTCAATCATCAATCCTCAATACTCAATCTTCAATCCTCAATCCTCAATCCTCAATCCTCAATCCTCATTCTTCAATCCTCAATACCAAATCCTCAATCTTCAATCCTCAATCCTCAATCCTCAATTCTCAATCCTCAATCCTCAGTCCTCAGTCCTTAAACCTCAAACCTCAAACCTCAGCCCTCATCCTCAATCCTCAATACTCAATCCTCAATCCTCAACACTCAATCCTCAATACTCAATCTTCAATCCTCAAACCTCAATCCTGAATACTCAATCCTCAATACTCAGACATCAATCCTGAACCTTCAATACTGAATCCTCACCCTCAATCCTCAATCGTCAATCCTCAATCCTCACTCCTCAAACTTCAATCCTCAAACCTCAGTTCTCATCCTCAATTCTCAATTCTCAATCCTCAATCCTCAATCCTCAATCCTCAACCCTCTATCTTCAATCCTAAACAATCAATCTCCAATTGTAGATCCTCAATCCCCAATACTCAATCCTCAATACCCAATCCTAAATCTTCAATCCTCAATCCTCAATCCTCAACTCTCAATCCTAAATCCTCAACCCTCAATCCTCAGCCTTCAGTCGTCAGTCTTCAATCCTCAATACTCAACCTTCAGCCCTCAGACTCGATTCGCAATCCTCAATCTTCAATCCTCAATCATCAACCCTCAAGCCTCAAACCTCAATCATCAATCCTCAATCCTCAATTCTCATCCCTCAATCCTCAATAATCATTCTTCAATCCTCAATCCTCAGTCTTCAAACCTCAATCCTCAATCCTCAATCTTCAATCCTCAATACTCGATCTTCAATCCTCGATCCTCAATCCTAAATCCCCAGTCCTCACTCTCCAATCCTCAATACCCAATCCTCACTCTTCAATCCTCAATCCTCAATCCTCAATTCTCAATCCTCAATCCTCAAATCTTCAGACCTCAAACATCAATACTCAACCCTCAGTCCTCGTCCTCAATCCACAACCCTCAATTCTCAATACTCAATCTTCAATCATCAATATTCAATCTTCAATCCTCAACCCTCAATCCTCGATCCTCAATCCTCAATCCTCAATCTTCAATCCTCAATACCCAATCCTCAATCTTCAATCCTCAATCCTCAATCCTCAATCCTCAATTCTCAATCCTCAGTCCTCAGTCCTCAGTCCTCAAACCACAACCCCAACCCGCAGCCCTCATCGTCAATTCTCAATCCTCAATCCTCAATCCTCAATCTTCAATCCTCAATACCCAATCTTCAGTCCACAATCCTCAATCTTCAATCCTCAATCCTCAGTCCTCAATCCTCAATCTTCAATCCTCAATACTCAATCTTCAATCATCAATCCTCAATCCTCAATCCTCAATCCTCAGTCTTCAATCCTCAATGCCCAATCCTCAATCTTCAATCCTCAATGCTCAATCCTCAAGTCTCAGTCCTCGGTCCTCAATAATCAATCTTCAATCCTCAATCCTCAGTCATCAAACCACAATTCTGAATCCTCAATCCTGAATCCTCAATCTTCAGCCCTCAGTCCTCAACAATCAGTTGACAATCCTCAATCCTCAATAGAATATCCTCAATTTACAGTTTTCAATACTCAATACTCAATCTGCAATCTTCAAACCTCTATCCACAAACATCAATTCTCATCACTGAACCCTCAACACTCAGCCCTCAATGTTCAATACTCAATCTTCAATCCACAATCCTCAATCGTCAATCATCAATCCTCAATACTCAATCTTCAATCCTCAATCCTCAATCCTCAATCCTCAATCCTCATTCTTCAATCCTCAATACCAAATCCTCAATCTTCAATCCTCAATCCTCAATCCTCAATTCTCAATCCTCAATCCTCAGTCCTCAGTCCTTAAACCTCAAACCTCAAACCTCAGCCCTCATCCTCAATCCTCAATACTCAATCCTCAATCCTCAACACTCAATCCTCAATACTCAATCTTCAATCCTCAAACCTCAATCCTGAATACTCAATCCTCAATACTCAGACATCAATCCTGAACCTTCAATACTGAATCCTCACCCTCAATCCTCAATCGTCAATCCTCAATCCTCACTCCTCAAACTTCAATCCTCAAACCTCAGTTCTCATCCTCAATTCTCAATTCTCAATCCTCAATCCTCAATCCTCAATCCTCAACCCTCTATCTTCAATCCTAAACAATCAATCTCCAATTGTAGATCCTCAATCCCCAATACTCAATCCTCAATACCCAATCCTAAATCTTCAATCCTCAATCCTCAATACTCAATCCTCAGTCCTCAGTCCTCAATCTTCAATACTCAATCCGCCAATCCTCAATATTCAACACACAACCCTCAACCATCAATCCTCAGTACTCAACCATCAATCCAAAATTCTCAATACTCAATAGAATATCCTGAATTCTCAGTTTTCAATACTCAATCCTCAATCTTCAATCTTCAAACCTCCATCCACAATCATCAACTCTCATCACTCAACCTTCAACACTCAGTCCCCAATTCTCAATTTTCAATCCTCAATCCTCAATCCTCAATCCTCAATGCTCAACCTTCAATCCTCAATACTCAATCTTCAATCCTCAATCCTCAATTCTCAATCCTCAATCTTCAATCCTCAATCCTCAATCCTCAATCCTCAATCCTGATTCTTCAATCCTCAATACCCAATCCTCAATCTTCAATCCTCAATCCTCAATCCTCAACCCTCAATCCTCAGCCTTCAGTCGTCAGTCTTCAATCCTCAATACTCAACCTTCAGCCCTCAGCCTCGATTCGCAATCCTCAATCTTCAATCCTCAATCATCAACCCTCAAGCCTCAATCCTCAATCATCAATCCTCAATCCTCAATCCTCAATCCTCAATCTTCAATCCTCAATATTCAATCTTCAATCCTCATTCCTCAATCCTAAATCCTCTGTCCTCATTCTTCAATCCTCTATACCCAATCCTCAATCTTCAATCCTCAACCCTCAATCCTCAATTCTCAACCCTCAATCCTCAATAATCATTCTTCAATCCTCAATCCTCAGTCTTCAAACCTCAATTCTGAATCCTCAATCATGAATCCTCAATCTTCAGCCCTCAGTCCTCAACAATCAGTTGACAATCCTCAATCCTCAATAGAATATCCTCAATTCACAGTTTTCAATACTCAATACTCAATCTGCAATCTTCAAACCTGTATCCACAAACATCAATTCTCATCGCTGAAACCTCAACACTCAGTCCTCAATGTTCGACACTCAATCTTCAACCCACAATCCTCAAACGTCAATCTTCAATCCTCAATCCTCAATCTTCAATCCTCAATCTTCAATCCTCAATCCTCAATCCTGAATCCTCAATCCTCAATACTCAATCCTCAATCCTCAATCCTCAATCCTCAATCTTCAATCCTCAATACTCGATCTTCAATCCTCGATCCTCAATCCTAAATCCCCAGTCCTCACTCTCCAATCCTCAATACCCAATCCTCAATCTTCAATCCTCAATCCTCAATCCTCAATTCTCAATCCTCAATCCTCAATCTTCAGACCTCAAACATCAATACTCAACCCTCAGTCCTCGTCCTCAATCCACAACCCTCAATTCTCAATACTCAATCTTCAATCATCAATATTCAATCTTCAATCCTCAACCCTCAATCCTCGATCCTCAATCCTCAATCCTCAATCTTCAATCCTCAATACCCAATCCTCAATCTTCAATCCTCAATCCTCAATCCTCAATCCTCAATTCTCAATCCTCAATCCTCAGTCCTCAGTCCTCAAACCTCAACCCCCAACCCCCAGCCCTCATCGTCAATTCTCAATCCTCAATCCTCAATCCTCAATCTTCAATCCTCAATACCCAATCTTCAGTCCACAATCCTCAATCTTCAATCCTCAATCCTCAGTCCTCAATCCTCAATCTTCAATCCTCAATACTCAATCTTCAATCATCAATCCTCAATCCTCAATCCTCAATCCTCAATCCTCAGTCTTCAATCCTCAATGCCCAATCCTCAATCTTCAATCCTCAATGCTCAATCCTCAAGTCTCAGTCCTCGGTCCTCAATAATCAATCTTCAATCCTCAATCCTCAGTCCTCAAACCACAATTCTGAATCCTCAATCCTGAATCCTCAATCTTCAGCCCTCAGTCCTCAACAATCAGTTGACAATCCTCAATCCTCTATAGAATATCCTCAATTTACAGTTTTCAATACTCAATACTCAATCTGCAATCTTCAAACCTCTATCCACAAACATCAATCCTCATCACTGAACCCTCAACACTCAGTCCTCAATGTTCAATACTCAATCTTCAATCCACAATCCTCAATCGTCAATCATCAATCCACAATACTCAATCTTCAATCCTCAATCCTCAATCCTCAATCCTCAATCCTCATTCTTCAATCCTCAATACCAAATCCTCAATCTTCCATCCTCAATCCTCAATCCTCAATTCTCAATCCTCAATCCTCAGTCCTCAGTCCTTAAACCTCAAACCTCAAACCTCAGCCCTCATCCTCAATCCTCAATACTCAATCCTCAATCCTCAACACTCAATCCTCAATACTCAATCTTCAATCCTCAAACCTCAATCCTGAATACTCAGTCCTCAATCCTCAGACATCAATCCTGAACCTTCAATACTCAGTCCTCACCCTCAATCCTCAATCCTCAATCCTCAATCCTCACTCCTCAAACTTCAATCCTCAAACCTCAGTTCTCATCCTCAATTCTCAATTCTCAATCCTCAATCCTCAATCCTCAATCCTCAACCCTCTATCTTCAATCCTAAACAATCAATCTCCAATTCTAGATCCTCAATCCCCAATACTCAATCCTCAATACCCAATCCTAAATCTTCAATCCTCAATCCTCAATTATCAATTCTCAATCCTCAGTCCTCAATCCTCTGTCCTCAAACCTCAATCCTCAACCCTCAGTCCTCGTCCTTAAACCTCAACCCTCAATAATCAATCCGCAATCTCCACTCATCAATACTCAATCTTCAATCCTCAATCCTCAATCTTCAATCCTCAATCCTCAATACTCAATCCTCAGTCCTCAGTCCTCAATCTTCAATACTCAATCCGCCAAACCTCAATATTTAACACACAACCCTCAACCATCAATCCTCAATACTCAACCATCAATCCTCAATTCTCAATACTCAGCAGAATATCCTGAATTCTCAGTTTTCAATACTCAATCCTCAATCTTCAATCTTCAAATCTCCATCCACAGACATCAATTCTCATCTCTCAACCCTCAACACTCAGTCCTCAATATTCAATCCTCAATCCTCAATCCTCAATCTTCAATCCTCAATACTCAATCTTCAATCCTCAATCGTCAATTCTCAATCTTCAATCCTCAACCCTCAATCCTCAATCCTCAAAATTCAATCCTCAATACTCAATCTTCAATCCTCATTCCGCAATCATCAAACCTTAATCCTCAATCCTCAGTCATCAATCCTCAATCTTCAATACTCAATCGTCAATCCTCAGTCCTCAATCCTCAATCCTCAATCCTCGTATCTCAAACCTCAATCCTCAACCCTCAGTCCCCATCCTCAATTCTCAATTCTCAACCCTCAATACTCAACCCTCAATCTTCAATCCTCAATAATCAATCTCTAATCCTAGATCCCCAATCCCCAATCCCCAATCCTTAATCCTCAATCTTGAATCCTCAATCCCCAGTCCTCAATCTTCAATCCTCAATCCTCAATCCTCAATCCTCAATCCTCAATCCTCAATCCTCAGTCCTCAGACCTCAAACGTCAATCCTCAAACCTCAATCCTCAGTCCTCAATCGTCAATCCTCAATCCTCAATCTTCAATCCACAATACTCAACCTTCAATCCTCAATCCTCAATACTCAATCCCCAATCCTCAATACTCAATCCCCAGTCCTCAGTCCTCAATCTTCAATCCTCAATCCGCCAATCTTCAATCCTCAATCCTGAATCCTCAATCCTCAATCGTCAAACCGCAATCCTCAATCCTCAATACTCAATCTTCAATCCTCAATCCTCAATCCTCAACTCTCAATCCTCAATCCTCAGTCCTCAGTCCTCAAACCTCAATCCTCAACCCTCAGCCCTCATCCTCAATCCTCAATCCTTATTCCTCAGTCCTCAACCTTCAGTCCTCAATCCTCAATCCTCAATCTTCAATCCTCAATCCTGAATCCTCAATCCTCAATCCTCAATCGTCAAACCGCAATCCTCAATCCTCAGTCATCAATCGTCAACGTTCAATACTCAATCCTCAATCCTCAATCCTCAATCCCCAATCCTCAATCCTCATTCCTCAAACCTCAATCCTCAAACCTCAGCCCTCATCCTCAATCCTCAATCCTCAACCCTCTATCTTCAATCCTAAATAATCAATCTCCAATTCTAGATCCTCAATCCCCAATACTCAATCCTCTTTACCCAATCCTAAATCTTCAATCCTCAATCCTCAATACTCAATCCTCAGTCCTCAGTCCTCAATCTTCAATACTCAATCCTCCAATCCTCAATATTCAACACACAACCCTCAACCATCAATCCTCAGTACTCAACCATCAATCCAAAATTCTCAATACTCAATAGAATATCCTGAATTCTCAGTTTTCAATACTCAATCCTCAATCTTCAATCTTCAAACCTCCATCCACAATCATCAACTCTCATCACTCAACCTTCAACACTCAGTCCCCAATTCTCAATCTTCAATCCTCAATCCTCAATCCTCAATCCTCAATGCTCAACCTTCAATCCTCAATACTCAATCTTCAATCCTCAATCCTCAATTCTCAATCCTCAATCTTCAATCCTCAATCCTCAATCCTCAATCCTCAATCCTGATTCTTCAATCCTCAATACCCAATCCTCAATCTTCAATCCTCAATCCTCAATCCTCAACTCTCAATCCTAAATCCTCAACCCTCAATCCCCAGTCTTCAATCGTCAGTCTTCAATCCTCAATACTCAACCTTCAGCCCTCAGCCTCGATTCGCAATCCTCAATCTTCAATCCTCAATCATCAATCCTCAAGCCTCAATCCTCAATCATCAATCCTCAATCCTCAATTCTCATCCCTCAATCCTCAATAATCATTCTTCAATCCTCAATCCTCAGTCTTCAAACCTCAATTCTGAATCCTCAATCATGAATCCTCAATCTTCAGCCCTCAGTCCTCAACAATCAGTTGACAATCCTCAATCCTCAATAGAATATCCTCAATTCACAGTTTTCAATACTCAATACTCAATCTGCAATCTTCAAACCTGTATCCACAAACATCAATTCTCATCACTGAAACCTCAACACTCAGTCCTCAATGTTCGATACTCAATCTTCAACCCACAATCCTCAATCGTCAATCTTCAATCCTCAATCTTCAATCTTCAATCCTCAATCCTCAATCCTCAATCTTCAATCCTCAATACTCGATCTTCAATCCTCGATCCTCAATCCTAAATCCCCAGTCCTCACTCTCCAATCCTCAATACCCAATCCTCACTCTTCAATCCTCAATCCTCAATCCTCAATTCTCAATCCTCAATCCTCAAATCTTCAGACCTCAAACATCAATACTCAACCCTCAGTCCTCGTCCTCAATCCACAACCCTCAATTCTCAATACTCAATCTTCAATCATCAATATTCAATCTTCAATCCTCAACCCTCAATCCTCGATCCTCAATCCTCAATCCTCAATCTTCAATCCTCAATACCCAATCCTCAATCTTCAATCCTCAATCCTCAATCCTCAATCCTCAATTCTCAATCCTCAGTCCTCAGTCCTCAGTCCTCAAACCACAACCCCAACCCGCAGCCCTCATCGTCAATTCTCAATCCTCAATCCTCAATCCTCAATCTTCAATCCTCAATACCCAATCTTCAGTCCACAATCCTCAATCTTCAATCCTCAATCCTCAGTCCTCAATCCTCAATCTTCAATCCTCAATACTCAATCTTCAATCATCAATCCTCAATCCTCAATCCTCAATCCTCAGTCTTCAATCCTCAATGCCCAATCCTCAATCTTCAATCCTCAATGCTCAATCCTCAAGTCTCAGTCCTCGGTCCTCAATAATCAATCTTCAATCCTCAATCCTCAGTCCTCAAACCACAATTCTGAATCCTCAATCCTGAATCCTCAATCTTCAGCCCTCAGTCCTCAACAATCAGTTGACAATCCTCAATCCTCAATAGAATATCCTCAATTTACAGTTTTCAATACTCAATACTCAATCTGCAATCTTCAAACCTCTATCCACAAACATCAATTCTCATCACTGAACCCTCAACACTCAGCCCTCAATGTTCAATACTCAATCTTCAATCCACAATCCTCAATCGTCAATCATCAATCCTCAATACTCAATCTTCAATCCTCAATCCTCAATCCTCAATCCTCAATCCTCATTCTTCAATCCTCAATACCAAATCCTCAATCTTCAATCCTCAACCCTCAATCCTCAATTCTCAATCCTCAATCCTCAGTCCTCAGTCCTTAAACCTCAAACCTCAAACCTCAGCCCTCATCCTCAATCCTCAATACTCAATCCTCAATCCTCAACACTCAATCCTCAATACTCAATCTTCAATCCTCAAACCTCAATCCTGAATACTCAATCCTCAATACTCAGACATCAATCCTGAACCTTCAATACTGAATCCTCACCCTCAATCCTCAATCGTCAATCCTCAATCCTCACTCCTCAAACTTCAATCCTCAAACCTCAGTTCTCATCCTCAATTCTCAATTCTCAATCCTCAATCCTCAATCCTCAATCCTCAACCCTCTATCTTCAATCCTAAACAATCAATCTCCAATTGTAGATCCTCAATCCCCAATACTCAATCCTCAATACCCAATCCTAAATCTTCAATCCTCAATCCTCAATACTCAATCCTCAGTCCTCAGTCCTCAATCTTCAATACTCAATCCGCCAATCCTCAATATTCAACACACAACCCTCAACCATCAATCCTCAGTACTCAACCATCAATCCAAAATTCTCAATACTCAATAGAATATCCTGAATTCTCAGTTTTCAATACTCAATCCTCAATCTTCAATCTTCAAACCTCCATCCACAATCATCAACTCTCATCACTCAACCTTCAACACTCAGTCCCCAATTCTCAATTTTCAATCCTCAATCCTCAATCCTCAATCCTCAATGCTCAACCTTCAATCCTCAATACTCAATCTTCAATCCTCAATCCTCAATTCTCAATCCTCAATCTTCAATCCTCAATCCTCAATCCTCAATCCTCAATCCTGATTCTTCAATCCTCAATACCCAATCCTCAATCTTCAATCCTCAATCCTCAATCCTCAACCCTCAATCCTCAGCCTTCAGTCGTCAGTCTTCAATCCTCAATACTCAACCTTCAGCCCTCAGCCTCGATTCGCAATCCTCAATCTTCAATCCTCAATCATCAACCCTCAAGCCTCAATCCTCAATCATCAATCCTCAATCCTCAATCCTCAATCCTCAATCTTCAATCCTCAATATTCAATCTTCAATCCTCATTCCTCAATCCTAAATCCTCTGTCCTCATTCTTCAATCCTCTATACCCAATCCTCAATCTTCAATCCTCAACCCTCAATCCTCAATTCTCAACCCTCAATCCTCAATAATCATTCTTCAATCCTCAATCCTCAGTCTTCAAACCTCAATTCTGAATCCTCAATCATGAATCCTCAATCTTCAGCCCTCAGTCCTCAACAATCAGTTGACAATCCTCAATCCTCAATAGAATATCCTCAATTCACAGTTTTCAATACTCAATACTCAATCTGCAATCTTCAAACCTGTATCCACAAACATCAATTCTCATCGCTGAAACCTCAACACTCAGTCCTCAATGTTCGACACTCAATCTTCAACCCACAATCCTCAAACGTCAATCTTCAATCCTCAATCCTCAATCTTCAATCCTCAATCTTCAATCCTCAATCCTCAATCCTGAATCCTCAATCCTCAATCCTCAATCCTCAATCCTCAATCCTCAATCCTCAATCTTCAATCCTCAATACTCGATCTTCAATCCTCGATCCTCAATCCTAAATCCCCAGTCCTCACTCTCCAATCCTCAATACCCAATCCTCAATCTTCAATCCTCAATCCTCAATCCTCAATTCTCAATCCTCAATCCTCAATCTTCAGACCTCAAACATCAATACTCAACCCTCAGTCCTCGTCCTCAATCCACAACCCTCAATTCTCAATACTCAATCTTCAATCATCAATATTCAATCCTCAATACTCAATCCTCAATCCTCAACACTCAATCCTCAATACTCAATCTTCAATCCTCAAACCTCAATCCTGAATACTCAGTCCTCAATCCTCAGACATCAATCCTGAACCTTCAATACTCAATCCTCACCCTCAATCCTCAATCCTCAATCCTCAATCCTCACTCCTCAAACTTCAATCCTCAAACCTCAGTTCTCATCCTCAATTCTCAATTCTCAATCCTCAATCCTCAATCCTCAATCCTCAACCCTCTATCTTCAATCCTAAACAATCAATCTCCAATTCTAGATCCTCAATCCCCAATACTCAATCCTCAATACCCAATCCTAAATCTTCAATCCTCAATCCTCAATTATCAATTCTCAATCCTCAATCCTCAATCCTCTGTCCTCAAACCTCAATCCTCAACCCTCAGTCCTCGTCCTCAAACCTCAACCCTCAATAATCAATCCGCAATCTCCACTCATCAACACTCAATCTTCAATCCTCAATCCTCAATACTCAATCCTCAATCCTCAATACTCAATCCTCAGTCCTCAGTCCTCAATCTTCAATACTCAATCCGCCAAACCTCAATATTTAACACACAACCCTCAACCATCAATCCTCAATACTCAACCATCAATCCTCAATTCTCAATACTCAGAAGAATATCCTGAATTCTCAGTTTTCAATACTCAATCCTCAATCTTCAATCTTCAAATCTCCATCCACAGACATCAATTCTCATCTCTCAACCCTCAACACTCAGTCCTCAATATTCAATCCTCAATCCTCAATCCTCAATCTTCAATCCTCAATACTCAATCTTCAATCCTCAATCGTCAATTCTCACTCTTCAATCCTCAACCCTCAATCCTCAATCCTCAAAATTCAATCCTCAATACTCAATCTTCAATCCTCATTCCGCAATCATCAAACCTTAATCCTCAATCCTCAGTCATCAATCCTCAATCTTCAATACTCAATCGTCAATCCTCAGTCCTCAATCCTCAATCCTCAATCCTCGTATCTCAAACCTCAATCCTCAACCCTCAGTCCCCATCCTCAATTCTCAATTCTCAACCCTCAATCCTCAACCCTCAATCTTCAATCCTCAATAATCAATCTCTAATCCTAGATCCCCAATCCCCAATCCCCAATCCTTAATCCTCAATCTTGAATCCTCAATCCCCAGTCCTCAATCTTCAATCCTCAATCCTCAATCCTCAATCCTCAATCCTCAATCCTCAATCCTCAGTCCTCAGACCTCAAACGTCAATCCTCAAACCTCAATCCTCAGTCCTCAATCGTCAATCCTCAATCCTCAATCTTCAATCCACAATACTCAACCTTCAATCCTCAATCCTCAATACTCAATCCTCAATCCTCAATACTCAATCCCCAGTCCTCAGTCCTCAATCTTCAATACTCAATCCGCCAATCCTCAATATTCAACACACAACCCTCAACCATCAATCCTCAATACTCAACCATCAATACTCAATTCTCAATACTCAGTAGAATATCCTGAATTCTCAGTTTTCAATACTCAATCCTCAATCTTCAGTCTTCAAATCTCCATCCACAAACATCAATTCTCATCTCTCAACCCTCAGCACTCAGTCCTCAATATTCAATCCTCAATCCTCAATCCTCATTCTTCAATCCTCAATACCCAATCCTCAATCTTCAATCCTCAATCCTCAATCCTCAATTCTCAATCCTCAATCCTCAGTCCTCAGTTCTCAAACCTCAATCCTCAACCCTCAGCCCTCATCCTCAATCCTCAATCCTTATTCCTCAGTCCTCAACCTTCAGTCCTCAATCCTCAATCCTCAATCTTCAATCCTCAATCCTGAATCCTCAATCCTCAATCGTCAAACCGCAATCCTCAATCCTCAATACTCAATCTTCAATCCTCAATCCTCAATCCTCAACTCTCAATCCTCAATCCTCAGTCCTCAGTCCTCAAACCTCAATCCTCAATCCTCAGCCCTCATCCTCAATCCTCAATCCTTATTCCTCAGTCCTCAACCTTCAGTCCTCAATCCTCAATCCTCAATCTTCAATCCTCAATCCTGAATCCTCAATCCTCAATCCTCAATCGTCAAACCGCAATCCTCAATCCTCAGTCATCAATCGTCAACGTTCAATACTCAATCCTCAATCCTCAATCCTCAATCCCCAATCCTCAATCCTCATTCCTCAAACCTCAATCCTCAAACCTCAGCCCTCATCCTCAATCCTCAATCCTCAACCCTCTATCTTCAATCCTAAATAATCAATCTCCAATTCTAGATCCTCAATCCCCAATACTCAATCCTCTTTACCCAATCCTAAATCTTCAATCCTCAATCCTCAATACTCAATCCTCAGTCCTCAGTCCTCAATCTTCAATACTCAATCCTCCAATCCTCAATATTCAACACACAACCCTCAACCATCAATCCTCAGTACTCAACCATCAATCCAAAATTCTCAATACTCAATAGAATATCCTGAATTCTCAGTTTTCAATACTCAATCCTCAATCTTCAATCTTCAAACCTCCATCCACAATCATCAACTCTCATCACTCAACCTTCAACACTCAGTCCCCAATTCTCAATCTTCAATCCTCAATCCTCAATCCTCAATCCTCGATGCTCAACCTTCAATCCTCAATACTCAATCTTCAATCCTCAATCCTCAATTCTCAATCCTCAATCTTCAATCCTCAATCCTCAATCCTCAATCCTCAATCCTGATTCTTCAATCCTCAATACCCAATCCTCAATCTTCAATCCTCAATCCTCAATCCTCAACTCTCAATCCTAAATCCTCAACCCTCAATCCTCAGTCTTCAATCGTCAGTCTTCAATCCTCAATACTCAACCTTCAGCCCTCAGCCTCGATTCGCAATCCTCAATCTTCAATCCTCAATCATCAATTCTCAAGCCTCAATCCTCAATCATCAATCCTCAATCCTCAATTCTCATCCCTCAATCCTCAATAATCATTCTTCAATCCTCAATCCTCAGTCTTCAAACCTCAATTCTGAATCCTCAATCATGAATCCTCAATCTTCAGCCCTCAGTCCTCAACAATCAGTTGACAATCCTCAATCCTCAATAGAATATCCTCAATTCACAGTTTTCAATACTCAATACTCAATCTGCAATCTTCAAACCTGTATCCACAAACATCAATTCTCATCACTGAAACCTCAACACTCAGTCCTCAATGTTCGATACTCAATCTTCAACCCACAATCCTCAATCGTCAATCTTCAATCCTCAATCTTCAATCTTCAATCCTCAATCCTCAATCCTCAATCTTCAATCCTCAATACTCGATCTTCAATCCTCGATCCTCAATCCTAAATCCCCAGTCCTCACTCTCCAATCCTCAATACCCAATCCTCACTCTTCAATCCTCAATCCTCAATCCTCAATTCTCAATCCTCAATCCTCAAATCTTCAGACCTCAAACATCAATACTCAACCCTCAGTCCTCGTCCTCAATCCACAACCCTCAATTCTCAATACTCAATCTTCAATCATCAATATTCAATCTTCAATCCTCAACCCTCAATCCTCGATCCTCAATCCTCAATCCTCAATCTTCAATCCTCAATACCCAATCCTCAATCTTCAATCCTCAATCCTCAATCCTCAATCCTCAATTCTCAATCCTCAGTCCTCAGTCCTCAGTCCTCAAACCACAACCCCAACCCGCAGCCCTCATCGTCAATTCTCAATCCTCAATCCTCAATCCTCAATCTTCAATCCTCAATACCCAATCTTCAGTCCACAATCCTCAATCTTCAATCCTCAATCCTCAGTCCTCAATCCTCAATCTTCAATCCTCAATACTCAATCTTCAATCGTCAATCCTCAATCCTCAATCCTCAATCCTCAGTCTTCAATCCTCAATGCCCAATCCTCAATCTTCAATCCTCAATGCTCAATCCTCAAGTCTCAGTCCTCGGTCCTCAATAATCAATCTTCAATCCTCAATCCTCAGTCCTCAAACCACAATTCTGAATCCTCAATCCTGAATCCTCAATCTTCAGCCCTCAGTCCTCAACAATCAGTTGACAATCCTCAATCCTCAATAGAATATCCTCAATTTACAGTTTTCAATACTCAATACTCAATCTGCAATCTTCAAACCTCTATCCACAAACATCAATTCTCATCACTGAACCCTCAACACTCAGTCCTCAATGTTCAATACTCAATCTTCAATCCACAATCCTCAATCGTCAATCATCAATCCTCAATACTCAATCTTCAATCCTCAATCCTCAATCCTCAATCCTCAATCCTCAATCCTCAACCCTCTATCTTCAATCCTAAACAATCAATCTCCAATTGTAGATCCTCAATCCCCAATACTCAATCCTCAATACCCAATCCTAAATCTTCAATCCTCAATCCTCAATACTCAATCCTCAGTCCTCAGTCCTCAATCTTCAATACTCAATCCGCCAATCCTCAATATTCAACACACAACCCTCAACCATCAATCCTCAGTACTCAACCATCAATCCAAAATTCTCAATACTCAATAGAATATCCTGAATTCTCAGTTTTCAATACTCAATCCTCAATCTTCAATCTTCAAACCTCCATCCACAATCATCAACTCTCATCACTCAACCTTCAACACTCAGTCCCCAATTCTCAATTTTCAATCCTCAATCCTCAATCCTCAATCCTCAATGCTCAACCTTCAATCCTCAATACTCAATCTTCAATCCTCAATCCTCAATTCTCAATCCTCAATCTTCAATCCTCAATCCTCAATCCTCAATCCTCAATCCTGATTCTTCAATCCTCAATACCCAATCCTCAATCTTCAATCCTCAATCCTCAATCCTCAACCCTCAATCCTCAGCCTTCAGTCGTCAGTCTTCAATCCTCAATACTCAACCTTCAGCCCTCAGCCTCGATTCGCAATCCTCAATCTTCAATCCTCAATCATCAACCCTCAAGCCTCAATCCTCAATCATCAATCCTCAATCCTCAATCCTCAATCCTCAATCTTCAATCCTCAATATTCAATCTTCAATCCTCATTCCTCAATCCTAAATCCTCTGTCCTCATTCTTCAATCCTCTATACCCAATCCTCAATCTTCAATCCTCAACCCTCAATCCTCAATTCTCAACCCTCAATCCTCAATAATCATTCTTCAATCCTCAATCCTCAGTCTTCAAACCTCAATTCTGAATCCTCAATCATGAATCCTCAATCTTCAGCCCTCAGTCCTCAACAATCAGTTGACAATCCTCAATCCTCAATAGAATATCCTCAATTCACAGTTTTCAATACTCAATACTCAATCTGCAATCTTCAAACCTGTATCCACAAACATCAATTCTCATCGCTGAAACCTCAACACTCAGTCCTCAATGTTCGACACTCAATCTTCAACCCACAATCCTCAAACGTCAATCTTCAATCCTCAATCCTCAATCTTCAATCCTCAATCTTCAATCCTCAATCCTCAATCCTGAATCCTCAATCCTCAATCCTCAATCCTCAATCCTCAATCCTCAATCCTCAATCTTCAATGCTCAATACTCGATCTTCAATCCTCGATCCTCAATCCTAAATCCCCAGTCCTCACTCTCCAATCCTCAATACCCAATCCTCAATCTTCAATCCTCAATCCTCAATCCTCAATTCTCAATCCTCAATCCTCAATCTTCAGACCTCAAACATCAATACTCAACCCTCAGTCCTCGTCCTCAATCCACAACCCTCAATTCTCAATACTCAATCTTCAATCATCAATATTCAATCTTCAATCCTCAACCCTCAATCCTCGATCCTCAATCCTCAATCCTCAATCCTCAATCTTCAATCCTCAATACCCAATCCTCAATCTTCAATCCTCAATCCTCAATCCTCAATCCTCAATTCTCAATCCTCAATCCTCAGTCCTCAGTCCTCAAACCTCAACCCCCAACCCCCAGCCCTCATCGTCAATTCTCAATCCTCAATCCTCAATCCTCAATCTTCAATCCTCAATACCCAATCTTCAGTCCACAATCCTCAATCTTCAATCCTCAAGCCTCAGTCCTCAATCATCAATCCTCAATCCTCAATCCTCAATCCTCAATCTTCAATCCTCAATATTCAATCTTCAATCCTCATTCCTCAATCCTAAATCCTCTGTCCTCATTCTTCAATCCTCTATACCCAATCCTCAATCTTCAATCCTCAACCCTCAATCCTCAATTCTCAACCCTCAATCCTCAATAATCATTCTTCAATCCTCAATCCTCAGTCTTCAAACCTCAATTCTGAATCCTCAATCATGAATCCTCAATCTTCAGCCCTCAGTCCTCAACAATCAGTTGACAATCCTCAATCCTCAATAGAATATCCTCAATTCACAGTTTTCAATACTCAATGCTCAATCTGCAATCTTCAAACCTGTATCCACAAACATCAATTCTCATCGCTGAAACCTCAACACTCAGTCCTCAATGTTCGACACTCAATCTTCAACCCACAATCCTCAAACGTCAATCTTCAATCCTCAATCCTCAATCTTCAATCCTCAATCTTCAATCCTCAATCCTCAATCCTGAATCCTCAATCCTCAATCCTCAATCCTCAATCCTCAATCCTCAATCCTCAATCTTCAATCCTCAATACTCGATCTTCAATCCTCGATCCTCAATCCTAAATCCCCAGTCCTCACTCTCCAATCCTCAATACCCAATCCTCAATCTTCAATCCTAAATCCTCAATCCTCAATTCTCAATCCTCAATCCTCAATCTTCAGACCTCAAACATCAATACTCAACCCTCAGTCCTCGTCCTCAATCCACAACCCTCAATTCTCAATACTCAATCTTCAATCATCAATATTCAATCTTCAATCCTCAACCCTCAATCCTCGATCCTCAATCCTCAATCCTCAATCTTCAATCCTCAATACCCAATCCTCAATCTTCAATCCTCAATCCTCAATCCTCAATCCTCAATTCTCAATCCTCAATCCTCAGTCCTCAGTCCTCAAACCTCAACCCCCAACCCCCAGCCCTCATCGTCAATTCTCAATCCTCAATCCTCAATCCTCAATCTTCAATCCTCAATACCCAATCTTCAGTCCACAATCCTCAATCTTCAATCCTCAATCCTCAGTCCTCAATCCTCAATCTTCAATCCTCAATACTCAATCTTCAATCATCAATCCTCAATCCTCAATCCTCAATCCTCAATCCTCAGTCTTCAATCCTCAATGCCCAATCCTCAATCTTCAATCCTCAATGCTCAATCCTCAAGTCTCAGTCCTCGGTCCTCAATAATCAATCTTCAATCCTCAATCCTCAGTCCTCAAACCACAATTCTGAATCCTCAATCCTGAATCCTCAATCTTCAGCCCTCAGTCCTCAACAATCAGTTGACAATCCCCAATCCTCTATAGAATATCCTCAATTTACAGTTTTCAATACTCAATACTCAATCTGCAATCTTCAAACCTCTATCCACAAACATCAATCCTCATCACTGAACCCTCAACACTCAGTCCTCAATGTTCAATACTCAATCTTCAATCCACAATCCTCAATCGTCAATCATCAATCCACAATACTCAATCTTCAATCCTCAATCCTCAATCCTCAATCCTCAATCCTCATTCTTCAATCCTCAATACCAAATCCTCAATCTTCAATCCTCAATCCTCAATCCTCAATTCTCAATCCTCAATCCTCAGTCCTCAGTCCTTAAACCTCAAACCTCAAACCTCAGCCCTCATCCTCAATCCTCAATACTCAATCCTCAATCCTCAACACTCAATCCTCAATACTCAATCTTCAATCCTCAAACCTCAATCCTGAATACTCAGTCCTCAATCCTCAGACATCAATCCTGAACCTTCAATACTCAATCCTCACCCTCAATCCTCAATCCTCAATCCTCAATCCTCACTCCTCAAACTTCAATCCTCAAACCTCAGTTCTCATCCTCAATTCTCAATTCTCAATCCTCAATCCTCAATCCTCAATCCTCAACCCTCTATCTTCAATCCTAAACAATCAATCTCCAATTCTAGATCCTCAATCCCCAATACTCAATCCTCAATACCCAATCCTAAATCTTCAATCCTCAATCCTCAATTATCAATTCTCAATCCTCAATCCTCAATCCTCTGTCCTCAAACCTCAATCCTCAACCCTCAGTCCTCGTCCTCAAACCTCAACCCTCAATAATCAATCCGCAATCTCCACTCATCAATACTCAATCTTCAATCCTCAATCCTCAATACTCAATCCTCAATCCTCAATACTCAATCCTCAGTCCTCAGTCCTCAATCTTCAATACTCAATCCGCCAAACCTCAATATTTAACACACAACCCTCAACCATCAATCCTCAATACTCAACCATCAATCCTCAATTCTCAATACTCAGCAGAATATCCTGAATTCTCAGTTTTCAATACTCAATCCTCAATCTTCAATCTTCAAATCTCCATCCACAGACATCAATTCTCATCTCTCAACCCTCAACACTCAGTCCTCGATATTCAATCCTCAATCCTCAATCCTCAATCTTCAATCCTCAATACTCAATCTTCAATCCTCAATCGTCAATTCTCACTCTTCAATCCTCAACCCTCAATCCTCAATCCTCAAAATTCAATCCTCAATACTCAATCTTCAATCCTCATTCCGCAATCATCAAACCTTAATCCTCAATCCTCAGTCATCAATCCTCAATCTTCAATACTCAATCGTCAATCCTCAGTCCTCAATCCTCAATCCTCAATCCTCGTATCTCAAACCTCAATCCTCAACCCTCAGTCCCCATCCTCAATTCTCAATTCTCAACCCTCAATCCTCAACCCTCAATCTTCAATCCTCAATAATCAATCTCTAATCCTAGATCCCCAATCCCCAATCCCCAATCCTTAATCCTCAATCTTGAATCCTCAATCCCCAGTCCTCAATCTTCAATCCTCAATCCTCAATCCTCAATCCTCAATCCTCAATCCTCAATCCTCAGTCCTCAGACCTCAAACGTCAATCCACAACCCTCAGCCCTCATCGTCAATCCTCAAACCTCAATCCTCAGTCCTCAATCGTCAATCCTCAATCCTCAATCTTCAATCCACAATACTCAACCTTCAATCCTCAATCCTCAATACTCAATCCTCAATCCTCAATACTCAATCCCCAGTCCTCAGTCCTCAATCTTCAATACTCAATCCGCCAATCCTCAATATTCAACACACAACCCTCAACCATCAATCCTCAATACTCAACCATCAATCCTCAATTCTCAATACTCAGTAGAATATCCTGAATTCTCAGTTTTGAATACTCAATCCTCAATCCTCAGTCTTCAAATCTCCATCCACAAACATCAATTCTCATCTCTCAACCCTCAACACTCAGTCCTCAATATTCAATCCTCAATCCTCAATCCTCATTCTTCAATCCTCAATACCCAATCCTCAATCTTCAATCCTCAATCCTCAATCCTCAATTCTCAATCCTCAATCCTCAGTCCTCAGTCCTCAAACCTCAATCCTCAACCCTCAGACCTCATCCTCAATCCTCAATCCTTATTCCTCAGTCCTCAACCTTCAGTCCTCAATCCTCAATCCTCAATCTTCAATCCTCAATCCTGAATCCTCAATCCTCAATCCTCAATCGTCAAACCGCAATCCTCAATCCTCAGTCATCAATCGTCAACGTTCAATACTCAATCCTCAATCCTCAATCCTCAATCCCCAATCCTCAATCCTCATTCCTCAAACCTCAATCCTCAAACCTCAGCCCTCATCCTCAATTCTCAATCCTCAATCCTCAATCCTCAAGCCACAATCCTCAACCGTCAGTCCGCGTCCTCAATCCTCAACACTCAATCCTCATCCTCAATCTTCAATCATCAATACTCAATCTTCAATCCTCAATCCTCAATCCACAATCCTCAGTCCTCAATCCTCAATCCTCAATCCTCAATCCTCAATCTTCAATCCTCAATACTCAATCTTTAATCCTCAATCCTCAATCCTCAATCCTCAATCCTCATTCTTCAATCCTCAATACCAAATCCTCAATCTTCAATCCTCAATCCTCAATCCTCAATTCTCAATCCTCAATCCTCAGTCCTCAGTCCTTAAACCTCAATCCTCAGCCCTCAGCCCTCATCCTCAATCCTCAATCCTCAATCCTCAATCCTCAATCTTCAATCCTCAATCTTCAATCCTCAATCCTCAATCCTGAATCCTCAATCCTCAATCCTCAATCCTCAATCCTCAATCCTCAATCTTCAATCCTCAATCCTAAATCTTCAATCCTCAATCCTCAATACTCAATCCTCAGTCCTCAGTCCTCAATCTTCAATACTCAATCCGCCAATCCTCAATATTCAACACACAACCCTCAACCATCAATCCTCAGTACTCAACCATCAATCCAAAATTCTCAATACTCAATAGAATATCCTGAATTCTCAGTTTTCAATACTCAATCCTCAATCTTCAATCTTCAAACCTCCATCCACAATCATCAACTCTCATCACTCAACCTTCAACACTCAGTCCCCAATTCTCAATCTTCAATCCTCAATCCTCAATCCTCAATCCTCAATGCTCAACCTTCAATCCTCAATACTCAATCTTCAATCCTCAATCCTCAATCCTCAATCCTCAATCCTCAATTCTCAATCCTCAATCCTCAGTCCTCAGTCCTCAAACCACAACCCCAACCCGCAGCCCTCATCGTCAATTCTCAATCCTCAATCCTCAATCCTCAATCTTCAATCCTCAATACCCAATCTTCAGTCCACAATCCTCAATCTTCAATCCTCAATCCTCAGTCCTCAATCCTCAATCTTCAATCCTCAATACTCAATCTTCAATCATCAATCCTCAATCCTCAATCCTCAATCCTCAGTCTTCAATCCTCAATGCCCAATCCTCAATCTTCAATCCTCAATGCTCAATCCTCAAGTCTCAGTCCTCGGTCCTCAATAATCAATCTTCAATCCTCAATCCTCAGACCTCAAACCTCAATTCTGAATCCTCAATCCTGAATCCTCAATCTTCAGCCCTCAGTCCTCAACAATCAGTTGACAATCCTCAATCCTCTATAGAATATCCTCAATTTACAGTTTTCAATACTCAATACTCAATCTGCAATCTTCAAACCTCTATCCACAAACATCAATCCTCATCACTGAACCCTCAACACTCAGTCCTCAATGTTCAATACTCAATCTTCAATCCACAATCCTCAATCGTCAATCATCAATCCACAATACTCAATCTTCAATCCTCAATCCTCAATCCTCAATCCTCAATCCTCATTCTTCAATCCTCAATACCAAATCCTCAATCTTCAATCCTCAATCCTCAATCCTCAATTCTCAATCCTCAATCCTCAGTCCTCAGTCCTTAAACCTCAAACCTCAAACCTCAGCCCTCATCCTCAATCCTCAATACTCAATCCTCAATCCTCAACACTCAATCCTCAATACTCAATCTTCAATCCTCAAACCTCAATCCTGAATACTCAGTCCTCAATCCTCAGACATCAATCCTGAACCTTCAATACTCAATCCTCACCCTCAATCCTCAATCCTCAATCCTCAATCCTCACTCCTCAAACTTCAATCCTCAAACCTCAGTTCTCATCCTCAATTCTCAATTCTCAATCCTCAATCCTCAATCCTCAATCCTCAACCCTCTATCTTCAATCCTAAACAATCAATCTCCAATTCTAGATCCTCAATCCCCAATACTCAATCCTCAATACCCAATCCTAAATCTTCAATCCTCAATCCTCAATTATCAATTCTCAATCCTCAATCCTCAATCCTCTGTCCTCAAACCTCAATCCTCAACCCTCAGTCCTCGTCCTCAAACCTCAACCCTCAATAATCAATCCGCAATCTCCACTCATCAATACTCAATCTTCAATCCTCAATCCTCAATACTCAATCCTCAATCCTCAATACTCAATCCTCAGTCCTCAGTCCTCAATCTTCAATACTCAATCCGCCAAACCTCAATATTTAACACACAACCCTCAACCATCAATCCTCAATACTCAACCATCAATTCTCAATTCTCAATACTCAGCAGAATATCCTGAATTCTCAGTTTTCAATACTCAATCCTCAATCTTCAATCTTCAAATCTCCATCCACAGACATCAATTCTCATCTCTCAACCCTCAACACTCAGTACTCAATATTCAATCCTCAATCCTCAATCCTCAATCTTCAATCCTCAATACTCAATCTTCAATCCTCAATCGTCAATTCTCACTCTTCAATCCTCAACCCTCAATCCTCAATCCTCAAAATTCAATCCTCAATACTCAATCTTCAATCCTCATTCCGCAATCATCAAACCTTAATCCTCAATCCTCAGTCATCAATCCTCAATCTTCAATACTCAATCGTCAATCCTCAGTCCTCAATCCTCAATCCTCAATCCTCGTATCTCAAACCTCAATCCTCAACCCTCAGTCCCCATCCTCAATTCTCAATTCTCAACCCTCAATCCTCAACCCTCAATCTTCAATCCTCAATAATCAATCTCTAATCCTAGATCCCCAATCCCCAATCCCCAATCCTTAATCCTCAATCTTGAATCCTCAATCCCCAGTCCTCAATCTTCAATCCTCAATCCTCAATCCTCAATCCTCAATCCTCAATCCTCAATCCTCAGTCCTCAGACCTCAAACGTCAATCCTCAAACCTCAATCCTCAGTCCTCAATCGTCAATCCTCAATCCTCAATCTTCAATCCACAATACTCAACCTTCAATCCTCAATCCTCAATACTCAATCCTCAATCCTCAATACTCAATCCCCAGTCCTCAGTCCTCAATCTTCAATACTCAATCCGCCAATCCTCAATATTCAACACACAACCCTCAACCATCAATCCTCAATACTCAACCATCAATACTCAATTCTCAATACTCAGTAGAATATCCTGAATTCTCAGTTTTCAATACTCAATCCTCAATCTTCAGTCTTCAAATCTCCATCCACAAACATCAATTCTCATCTCTCAACCCTCAGGACTCAGTCCTCAATATTCAATCCTCAATCCTCAATCCTCATTCTTCAATCCTCAATACCCAATCCTCAATCTTCAATCCTCGATCCTCAATCCTCAATTCTCAATCCTCAATCCTCAGTCCTCAGTTCTCAAACCTCAATCCTCAACCCTCAGCCCTCATCCTCAATCCTCAATCCTTATTCCTCAGTCCTCAACCTTCAGTCCTCAATCCTCAATCCTCAATCTTCAATCCTCAATCCTGAATCCTCAATCCTCAATCGTCAAACCGCAATCCTCAATCCTCAATACTCAATCTTCAATCCTCAATCCTCAATCCTCAACTCTCAATCCTCAATCCTCAGTCCTCAGTCCTCAAACCTCAATCCTCAACCCTCAGCCCTCATCCTCAATCCTCAATCCTTATTCCTCAGTCCTCAACCTTCAGTCCTCAATCCTCAATCCTCAATCTTCAATCCTCAATCCTGAATCCTCAATCCTCAATCCTCAATCGTCAAACCGCAATCCTCAATCCTCAGTCATCAATCGTCAACGTTCAATACTCAATCCTCAATCCTCAATCCTCAATCCCCAATCCTCAATCCTCATTCCTCAAACCTCAATCCTCAAACCTCAGCCCTCATCCTCAATCCTCAATCCTCAACCCTCTATCTTCAATCCTAAATAATCAATCTCCAATTCTAGATCCTCAATCCCCAATACTCAATCCTCTTTACCCAATCCTAAATCTTCAATCCTCAATCCTCAATACTCAATCCTCAGTCCTCAGTCCTCAATCTTCAATACTCAATCCTCCAATCCTCAATATTCAACACACAACCCTCAACCATCAATCCTCAGTACTCAACCATCAATCCAAAATTCTCAATACTCAATAGAATATCCTGAATTCTCAGTTTTCAATACTCAATCCTCAATCTTCAATCTTCAAACCTCCATCCACAATCATCAACTCTCATCACTCAACCTTCAACACTCAGTCCCCAATTCTCAATCTTCAATCCTCAATCCTCAATCCTCAATCCTCAATGCTCAACCTTCAATCCTCAATACTCAATCTTCAATCCTCAATCCTCAATTCTCAATCCTCAATCTTCAATCCTCAATCCTCAATCCTCAATCCTCAATCCTGATTCTTCAATCCTCAATACCCAATCCTCAATCTTCAATCCTCAATCCTCAATCCTCAACTCTCAATCCTAAATCCTCAACCCTCAATCCTCAGTCTTCAATCGTCAGTCTTCAATCCTCAATACTCAACCTTCAGCCCTCAGCCTCGATTCGCAATCCTCAATCTTCAATCCTCAATCATCAATCCTCAAGCCTCAATCCTCAATCATCAATCCTCAATCCTCAATTCTCATCCCTCAATCCTCAATAATCATTCTTCAATCCCCAATCCTCAGTCTTCAAACCTCAATTCTGAATCCTCAATCATGAATCCTCAATCTTCAGCCCTCAGTCCTCAACAATCAGTTGACAATCCTCAATCCTCAATAGAATATCCTCAATTCACAGTTTTCAATACTCAATACTCAATCTGCAATCTTCAAACCTGTATCCACAAACATTAATTCTCATCACTGAAACCTCAACACTCAGTCCTCAATGTTCGATACTCAATCTTCAACCCACAATCCTCAATCGTCAATCTTCAATCCTCAATCTTCAATCTTCAATCCTCAATCCTCAATCCTCAATCTTCAATCCTCAATACTCGATCTTCAATCCTCGATCCTCAATCCTAAATCCCCAGTCCTCACTCTCCAATCCTCAATACCCAATCCTCAATCTTCAATCCTCAATCCTCAATCCTCAATTCTCAATCCTCAATCCTCAATCTTCAGACCTCAAACATCAATACTCAACCCTCAGTCCTCGTCCTCAATCCACAACCCTCAATTCTCAATACTCAATCTTCAATCATCAATATTCAATCTTCAATCCTCAACCCTCAATCCTCGATCCTCAATCCTCAATCCTCAATCTTCAATCCTCAATACCCAATCCTCAATCTTCAATCCTCAATCCTCAATCCTCAATCCTCAATTCTCAATCCTCAGTCCTCAGTCCTCAGTCCTCAAACCACAACCCCAACCCGCAGCCCTCATCGTCAATTCTCAATCCTCAATCCTCAATCCTCAATCTTCAATCCTCAATACCCAATCTTCAGTCCAAATCCTCAATCTTCAATCCTCAATCCTCTGTCCTCAATCCTCAATCTTCAATCCTCAATACTTAATCTTCAATCATCAATCCTCAATCCTCAATCCTCAATCCTCAGTCTTCAATCCTCAATGCCCAATCCTCAATCTTCAATCCTCAATGCTCAATCCTCATGTCTCAGTCCTCGGTCCTCAATAATCAATCTTCAATCCTCAATCCTCAGTCCTCAAACCACAATTCTGAATCCTCAATCCTGAATCCTCAATCTTCAGCCCTCAGTCCTCAACAATCAGTTGACAATCCTCAATCCTCAATAGAATATCCTCAATTTACAGTTTTCAATACTCAATACTCAATCTGCAATCTTCAAACCTCTATCCACAAACATCAATTCTCATCACTGAACCCTCAACACTCAGTCCTCAATGTTCAATACTCAATCTTCAATCCACAATCCTCAATCGTCAATCATCAATCCTCAATACTCAATCTTCAATCCTCAATCCTCAATCCTCAATCCTCAATCCTCATTCTTCAATCCTCAATACCAAATCCTCAATCTTCAATCCTCAATCCTCAATCCTCAATTCTCAATCCTCAATCCTCAGTCCTCAGTCCTTAAACCTCAAACCTCAAACCTCAGCCCTCATCCTCAATCCTCAATACTCAATCCTCAATCCTCAACACTCAATCCTCAATACTCAATCTTCAATCCTCAAACCTCAATCCTGAATACTCAATCCTCAATACTCAGACATCAATCCTGAACCTTCAATACTGAATCCTCACCCTCAATCCTCAATCGTCAATCCTCAATCCTCACTCCTCAAACTTCAATCCTCAAACCTCAGTTCTCATCCTCAATTCTCAATTCTCAATCCTCAATCCTCAATCCTCAATCCTCAACCCTCTATCTTCAATCCTAAACAATCAATCTCCAATTGTAGATCCTCAATCCCCAATACTCAATCCTCAATACCCAATCCTAAATCTTCAATCCTCAATCCTCAATACTCAATCCTCAGTCCTCAGTCCTCAATCTTCAATACTCAATCCGCCAATCCTCAATATTCAACACACAACCCTCAACCATCAATCCTCAGTACTCAACCATCAATACAAAATTCTCAATACTCAATAGAATATCCTGAATTCTCAGTTTTCAATACTCAATCCTCAATCTTCATTCTTCAAACCTCCATCCACAATCATCAACTCTCATCACTCAACCTTCAACACTCAGTCCCCAATTCTCAATTTTCAATCCTCAATCCTCAATCCTCAATCCTCAATGCTCAACCTTCAATCCTCAATACTCAATCTTCAATCCTCAATCCTCAATTCTCAATCCTCAATCTTCAATCCTCAATCCTCAATCCTCAATCCTCAATCCTGATTCTTCAATCCTCAATACCCAATCCTCAATCTTCAATCCTCAAACCTCAATCCTCAACCCTCAGCCCTCATCCTCAATCCTCAATCCTTATTCCTCAGTCCTCAACCTTCAGTCCTCAATCCTCAATCCTCAATCATCAATCCTCAATCCTGAATCCTCAATCCTCAATCCTCAATCGTCAAACCGCAATCCTCAATCCTCAGTCATCAATCGTCAACGTTCAATACTCAATCCTCAATCCTCAATCCTCAATCCCCAATCCTCAATCCTCATTCCTCAAACCTCAATCCTCAAACCTCAGCCCTCATCCTCAATCCTCAATCCTCAACCCTCTATCTTCAATCCTAAATAATCAATCTCCAATTCTAGATCCTCAATCCCCAATACTCAATCCTCTTTACCCAATCCTAAATCTTCAATCCTCAATCCTCAATACTCAATCCTCAGTCCTCAGTCCTCAATCTTCAATACTCAATCCTCCAATCCTCAATATTCAACACACAACCCTCAACCATCAATCCTCAGTACTCAACCATCAATCCAAAATTCTCAATACTCAATAGAATATCCTGAATTCTCAGTTTTCAATACTCAATCCTCAATCTTCAATCTTCAAACCTCCATCCACAATCATCAACTCTCATCACTCAACCTTCAACACTCAGTCCCCAATTCTCAATCTTCAATCCTCAATCCTCAATCCTCAATCCTCAATGCTCAACCTTCAATCCTCAATACTCAATCTTCAATCCTCAATCCTCAATTCTCAATCCTCAATCTTCAATCCTCAATCCTCAATCCTCAATCCTCAATCCTGATTCTTCAATCCTCAATACCCAATCCTCAATCTTCAATCCTCAATCCTCAATCCTCAACTCTCAATCCTAAATCCTCAACCCTCAATCCTCAGTCTTCAATCGTCAGTCTTCAATCCTCAATACTCAACCTTCAGCCCTCAGCCTCGATTCGCAATCCTCAATCTTCAATCCTCAATCATCAATCCTCAAGCCTCAATCCTCAATCATCAATCCTCAATCCTCAATTCTCATCCCTCAATCCTCAATAATCATTCTTCAATCCTCAATCCTCAGTCTTCAAACCTCAATTCTGAATCCTCAATCATGAATCCTCAATCTTCAGCCCTCAGTCCTCAACAATCAGTTGACAATCCTCAATCCTCAATAGAATATCCTCAATTCACAGTTTTCAATACTCAATACTCAATCTGCAATCTTCAAACCTGTATCCACAAACATCAATTCTCATCACTGAAACCTCAACACTCAGTCCTCAATGTTCGATACTCAATCTTCAACCCACAATCCTCGATCGTCAATCTTCAATCCTCAATCTTCAATCTTCAATCCTCAATCCTCAATCCTCAATCTTCAATCCTCAATACTCGATCTTCAATCCTCGATCCTCAATCCTAAATCCCCAGTCCTCACTCTCCAATCCTCAATACCCAATCCTCACTCTTCAATCCTCAATCCTCAATCCTCAATTCTCAATCCTCAATCCTCAAATCTTCAGACCTCAAACATCAATACTCAACCCTCAGTCCTCGTCCTCAATCCACAACCCTCAATTCTCAATACTCAATCTTCAATCATCAATATTCAATCTTCAATCCTCAACCCTCAATCCTCGATCCTCAATCCTCAATCCTCAATCTTCAATCCTCAATACCCAATCCTCAATCTTCAATCCTCAATCCTCAATCCTCAATCCTCAATTCTCAATCCTCAGTCCTCAGTCCTCAGTCCTCAAACCACAACCCCAACCCGCAGCCCTCATCGTCAATTCTCAATCCTCAATCCTCAATCCTCAATCTTCAATCCTCAATACCCAATCTTCAGTCCACAATCCTCAATCTTCAATCCTCAATCCTCAGTCCTCAATCCTCAATCTTCAATCCTCAATACTCAATCTTCAATCATCAATCCTCAATCCTCAATCCTCAATCCTCAGTCTTCAATCCTCAATGCCCAATCCTCAATCTTCAATCCTCAATGCTCAATCCTCAAGTCTCAGTCCTCGGTCCTCAATAATCAATCTTCAATCCTCAATCCTCAGTCCTCAAACCACAATTCTGAATCCTCAATCCTGAATCCTCAATCTTCAGCCCTCAGTCCTCAACAATCAGTTGACAATCCTCAATCCTCAATAGAATATCCTCAATTTACAGTTTTCAATACTCAATACTCAATCTGCAATCTTCAAACCTCTATCCACAAACATCAATTCTCATCACTGAACCCTCAACACTCAGTCCTCAATGTTCAATACTCAATCTTCAATCCACAATCCTCAATCGTCAATCATCAATCCTCAATACTCAATCTTCAATCCTCAATCCTCAATCCTCAATCCTCAATCCTCATTCTTCAATCCTCAATACCAAATCCTCAATCTTCAATCCTCAATCCTCAATCCTCAATTCTCAATCCTCAATCCTCAGTCCTCAGTCCTTAAACCTCAAACCTCAAACCTCAGCCCTCATCCTCAATCCTCAATACTCAATCCTCAATCCTCAACACTCAATCCTCAATACTCAATCTTCAATCCTCCAACCTCAATCCTGAATACTCAATCCTCAATACTCAGACATCAATCCTGAACCTTCAATACTGAATCCTCACCCTCAATCCTCAATCGTCAATCCTCAATCCTCACTCCTCAAACTTCAATCCTCAAACCTCAGTTCTCATCCTCAATTCTCAATTCTCAATCCTCAATCCTCAATCCTCAATCCTCAACCCTCTATCTTCAATCCTAAACAATCAATCTCCAATTGTAGATCCTCAATCCCCAATACTCAATCCTCAATACCCAATCCTAAATCTTCAATCCTCAATCCTCAATACTCAATCCTCAGTCCTCAGTCCTCAATCTTCAATACTCAATCCGCCAATCCTCAATATTCAACACACAAACCTCAACCATCAATCCTCTGTACTCAACCATCAATACAAAATTCTCAATACTCAATAGAATATCCTGAATTCTCAGTTTTCAATACTCAATCCTCAATCTTCAATCTTCAAACCTCCATCCACAATCATCAACTCTCATCACTCAACCTTCAACACTCAGTCCCCAATTCTCAATTTTCAATCCTCAATCCTCAATCCTCAATCCTCAATGCTCAACCTTCAATCCTCAATACTCAATCTTCAATCCTCAATCCTCAATTCTCAATCCTCAATCTTCAATCCTCAATCCTCAATCCTCAATCCTCAATCCTGATTCTTCAATCCTCAATACCCTATCCTCAATCTTCAATCCTCAATCCTCAATCCTCAACCCTCAATCCTCAGCCTTCAGTCGTCAGTCTTCAATCCTCAATACTCAACCTTCAGCCCTCAGCCTCGATTCGCAATCCTCAATCTTCAATCCTCAATCATCAACCCTCAAGCCTCAATCCTCAATCATCAATCCTCAATCCTCAATCCTCAATCCTCAATCTTCAATCCTCAATATTCAATCTTCAATCCTCATTCCTCAATCCTAAATCCTCTGTCCTCATTCTTCAATCCTCTATACCCAATCCTCAATCTTCAATCCTCAACCCTCAATCCTCAATTCTCAACCCTCAATCCTCAATAATCATTCTTCAATCCTCAATCCTCAGTCTTCAAACCTCAATTCTGAATCCTCAATCATGAATCCTCAATCTTCAGCCCTCAGTCCTCAACAATCAGTTGACAATCCTCAATCCTCAATAGAATATCCTCAATTCACAGTTTTCAATACTCAATACTCAATCTGCAATCTTCAAACCTGTATCCACAAACATCAATTCTCATCGCTGAAACCTCAACACTCAGTCCTCAATGTTCGACACTCAATCTTCAACCCACAATCCTCAAACGTCAATCTTCAATCCTCAATCCTCAATCTTCAATCCTCAATCTTCAATCCTCAATCCTCAATCCTGAATCCTCAATCCTCAATCCTCAATCCTCAATCCTCAATCCTCAATCCTCAATCTTCAATCCTCAATACTCGATCTTCAATCCTCGATCCTCAATCCTAAATCCCCAGTCCTCACTCTCCAATCCTCAATACCCAATCCTCAATCTTCAATCCTCAATCCTCAATCCTCAATTCTCAATCCTCAATCCTCAATCTTCAGACCTCAAACATCAATACTCAACCCTCAGTCCTCGTCCTCAATCCACAACCCTCAATTCTCAATACTCAATCTTCAATCATCAATATTCAATCTTCAATCCTCAACCCTCAATCCTCGATCCTCAATCCTCAATCCTCAATACCCAACCCTCAATCCTCAGTCCTCAGTCCTCAAACCTCAATCCTCAGTCCTCAGACCTCAAACGTCAATCCACAACCCTCAGCCCTCATCGTCAATCCTCAAACCTCAATCCTCAGTCCTCAATCGTCAATCCTCAATCCTCAATCTTCAATCCACAATACTCAACCTTCAATCCTCAATCCTCAATACTCAATCCTCAATCCTCAATACTCAATCCCCAGTCCTCAGTCCTCAATCTTCAATACTCAATCCGCCAATCCTCAATATTCAACACACAACCCTCAACCATCAATCCTCAATACTCAACCATCAATCCTCAATTCTCAATACTCAGTAGAATATCCTGAATTCTCAGTTTTCAATACTCAATCCTCAATCCTCAGTCTTCAAATCTCCATCCACAAACATCAATTCTCATCTCTCAACCCTCAACACTCAGTCCTCAATATTCAATCCTCAATCCTCAATCCTCATTCTTCAATCCTCAATACCCAATCCTCAATCTTCAATCCTCAATCCTCAATCCTCAATTCTCAATCCTCAATCCTCAGTCCTCAGTCCTCAAACCTCAATCCTCAACCCACAGACCTCATCCTCAATCCTCAATCCTTATTCCTCAGTCCTCAACCTTCAGTCCTCAATCCTCAATCCTCAATCTTCAATCCTCAATCCTGAATCCTCAATCCTCAATCCTCAATCGTCAAACCGCAATCCTCAATCCTCAGTCATCAATCGTCAACGTTCAATACTCAATCCTCAATCCTCAATCCTCAATCCCCAATCCTCAATCCTCATTCCTCAAACCTCAATCCTCAAACCTCAGCCCTCATCCTCAATTCTCAATCCTCAATCCTCAATCCTCAAGCCACAATCCTCAACCGTCAGTCCGCGTCCTCAATCCTCAACACTCAATCCTCATCCTCAATCTTCAATCATCAATACTCAATCTTCAATCCTCAATCCTCAATCCACAATCCTCAGTCCTCAATCCTCAATCCTCAATCCTCAATCCTCAATCTTCAATCCTCAATACTCAATCTTTAATCCTCAATCCTCAATCCTCAATCCTCAATCCTCATTCTTCAATCCTCAATACCAAATCCTCAATCTTCAATCCTCAATCCTCAATCCTCAATTCTCAATCCTCAATCCTCAGTCCTCAGTCCTTAAACCTCAATCCTCAGCCCTCAGCCCTCATCCTCAATCCTCAATCCTCAATCCTCAATCCTCAATCTTCAATCCTCAATCTTCAATCCTCAATCCTCAATCCTGAATCCTCAATCCTCAATCCTCAATCCTCAATCCTCAATCCTCAATCTTCAATCCTCAATCCTAAATCTTCAATCCTCAATCCTCAATACTCAATCCTCAGTCCTCAGTCCTCAATCTTCAATACTCAATCCGCCAATCCTCAATATTCAACACACAACCCTCAACCATCAATCCTCAGTACTCAACCATCAATCCAAAATTCTCAATACTCAATAGAATATCCTGAATTCTCAGTTTTCAATACTCAATCCTCAATCTTCAATCTTCAAACCTCCATCCACAATCATCAACTCTCATCACTCAACCTTCAACACTCAGTCCCCAATTCTCAATCTTCAATCCTCAATCCTCAATCCTCAATCCTCAATGCTCAACCTTCAATCCTCAATACTCAATCTTCAATCCTCAATCCTCAATCCTCAATCCTCAATCCTCAATTCTCAATCCTCAATCCTCAGTCCTCAGTCCTCAAACCACAACCCCAACCCGCAGCCCTCATCGTCAATTCTCAATCCTCAATCCTCAATCCTCAATCTTCAATCCTCAATACCCAATCTTCAGTCCACAATCCTCAATCTTCAATCCTCAATCCTCAGTCCTCAATCCTCAATCTTCAATCCTCAATACTCAATCTTCAATCATCAATCCTCAATCCTCAATCCTCAATCCTCAGTCTTCAATCCTCAATGCCCAATCCTCAATCTTCAATCCTCAATGCTCAATCCTCAAGTCTCAGTCCTCGGTCCTCAATAATCAATCTTCAATCCTCAATCCTCAGACCTCAAACCTCAATTCTGAATCCTCAATCCTGAATCCTCAATCTTCAGCCCTCAGTCCTCAACAATCAGTTGACAATCCTCAATCCTCTATAGAATATCCTCAATTTACAGTTTTCAATACTCAATACTCAATCTGCAATCTTCAAACCTCTATCCACAAACATCAATCCTCATCACTGAACCCTCAACACTCAGTCCTCAATGTTCAATACTCAATCTTCAATCCACAATCCTCAATCGTCAATCATCAATCCACAATACTCAATCTTCAATCCTCAATCCTCAATCCTCAATCCTCAATCCTCATTCTTCAATCCTCAATACCAAATCCTCAATCTTCAATCCTCAATCCTCAATCCTCAATTCTCAATCCTCAATCCTCAGTCCTCAGTCCTTAAACCTCAAACCTCAAACCTCAGCCCTCATCCTCAATCCTCAATACTCAATCCTCAATCCTCAACACTCAATCCTCAATACTCAATCTTCAATCCTCAAACCTCAATCCTGAATACTCAGTCCTCAATCCTCAGACATCAATCCTGAACCTTCAATACTCAATCCTCACCCTCAATCCTCAATCCTCAATCCTCAATCCTCACTCCTCAAACTTCAATCCTCAAACCTCAGTTCTCATCCTCAATTCTCAATTCTCAATCCTCAATCCTCAATCCTCAATCCTCAACCCTCTATCTTCAATCCTAAACAATCAATCTCCAATTCTAGATCCTCAATCCCCAATACTCAATCCTCAATACCCAATCCTAAATCTTCAATCCTCAATCCTCAATTATCAATTCTCAATCCTCAATCCTCAATCCTCTGTCCTCAAACCTCAATCCTCAACCCTCAGTCCTCGTCCTCAAACCTCAACCCTCAATAATCAATCCGCAATCTCCACTCATCAATACTCAATCTTCAATCCTCAATCCTCAATACTCAATCCTCAATCCTCAATACTCAATCCTCAGTCCTCAGTCCTCAATCTTCAATACTCAATCCGCCAAACCTCAATATTTAACACACAACCCTCAACCATCAATCCTCAATACTCAACCATCAATCCTCAATTCTCAATACTCAGCAGAATATCCTGAATTCTCAGTTTTCAATACTCAATCCTCAATCTTCAATCTTCAAATCTCCATCCACAGACATCAATTCTCATCTCTCAACCCTCAATACTCAGTCCTCAATATTCAATCCTCAATCCTCAATCCTCAATCTTCAATCCTCAATACTCAATCTTCAATCCTCAATCGTCAATTCTCACTCTTCAATCCTCAACCCTCAATCCTCAATCCTCAAAATTCAATCCTCAATACTCAATCTTCAATCCTCATTCCGCAATCATCAAACCTTAATCCTCAATCCTCAGTCATCAATCCTCAATCTTCAATACTCAATCGTCAATCCTCAGTCCTCAATCCTCAATCCTCAATCCTCGTATCTCAAACCTCAATCCTCAACCCTCAGTCCCCATCCTCAATTCTCAATTCTCAACCCTCAATCCTCAACCCTCAATCTTCAATCCTCAATAATCAATCTCTAATCCTAGATCCCCAATCCCCAATCCCCAATCCTTAATCCTCAATCTTGAATCCTCAATCCCCAGTCCTCAATCTTCAATCCTCAATCCTCAATCCTCAATCCTCAATCCTCAATCCTCAATCCTCAGTCCTCAGACCTCAAACGTCAATCCACAACCCTCAGGCCTCATCGTCAATCCTCAAACCTCAATCCTCAGTCCTCAATCGTCAATCCTCAATCCTCAATCTTCAATCCACAATACTCAACCTTCAATCCTCAATCCTCAATACTCAATCCTCAATCCTCAATACTCAATCCCCAGTCCTCAGTCCTCAATCTTCAATACTCAATCCGCCAATCCTCAATATTCAACACACAACCCTCAACCATCAATCCTCAATACTCAACCATCAATCCTCAATTCTCAATACTCAGTAGAATATCCTGAATTCTCAGTTTTCAATACTCAATCCTCAATCCTCAGTCTTCAAATCTCCATCCACAAACATCAATTCTCATCTCTCAACCCTCAACACTCAGTCCTCAATATTCAATCCTCAATCCTCAATCCTCATTCTTCAATCCTCAATACAAAATCCTCAATCTTCAATCCTCAATCCTCAATCCTCAATTCTCAATCCTCAATCCTCAGTCCTCAGTCCTCAAACCTCAATCCTCAACCCTCAGACCTCATCCTCAATCCTCAATCCTTATTCCTCAGTCCTCAACCTTCAGTCCTCAATCCTCAATCCTCAATCTTCAATCCTCAATCCTGAATCCTCAATCCTCAATCCTCAATCGTCAAACCGCAATCCTCAATCCTCAGTCATCAATCGTCAACGTTCAATACTCAATCCTCAATCCTCAATCCTCAATCCCCAATCCTCAATCCTCATTCCTCAAACCTCAATCCGCAAACCTCAGCCCTCATCCTCAATTCTCAATCCTCAATCCTCAATCCTCAAGCCACAATCCTCAACCGCCAGTCCGCGTCCTCAATCCTCAACACTCAATCCTCATCCTCAATCTTCAATCATCAATACTCAATCTTCAATCCTCAATCCTCAATCCACAATCCTCAGTCCTCAATCCTCAATCCTCAATCCTCAATCCTCAATCTTCAATCCTCAATACTCAATCTTTAATCCTCAATCCTCAATCCTCAATCCTCAATCCTCATTCTTCAATCCTCAATACCAAATCCTCAATCTTCAATCCTCAATCCTCAATCCTCAATTCTCAATCCTCAATCGTCAGTCCTCAGTCCTTAAACCTCAATCCTCAGCCCTCAGCCCTCATCCTCAATCCTCAATCCTCAATCCTCAATCCTCAATCTTCAATCCTCAATCTTCAATCCTCAATCCTCAATCCTGAATCCTCAATCCTCAATCCTCAATCCTCAATCCTCAATCCTCAATCTTCAATCCTCAATCCTAAATCTTCAATCCTCAATCCTCAATACTCAATCCTCAGTCCTCAGTCCTCAATCTTCAATACTCAATCCGCCAATCCTCAATATTCAACACACAACCCTCAACCATCAATCCTCAGTACTCAACCATCAATCCAAAATTCTCAATACTCAATAGAATATCCTGAATTCTCAGTTTTCAATACTCAATCCTCAATCTTCAATCTTCAAACCTCCATCCACAATCATCAACTCTCATCACTCAACCTTCAACACTCAGTCCCCAATTCTCAATCTTCAATCCTCAATCCTCAATCCTCAATCCTCAATGCTCAACCTTCAATCCTCAATACTCAATCTTCAATCCTCAATCCTCAATCCTCAATCCTCAATCCTCAATTCTCAATCCTCAATCCTCAGTCCTCAGTCCTCAAACCACAACCCCAACCCGCAGCCCTCATCGTCAATTCTCAATCCTCAATCCTCAATCCTCAATCTTCAATCCTCAATACCCAATCTTCAGTCCACAATCCTCAATCTTCAATCCTCAATCCTCAGTCCTCAATCCTCAATCTTCAATCCTCAATACTCAATCTTCAATCATCAATCCTCAATCCTCAATCCTCAATCCTCAGTCTTACAATCCTCAATGCCCAATCCTCAATCTTCAATCCTCAATCCTCAATTCTCAATCCTCAATCCTCAGTCCTCAGTCCTTAAACCTCAAACCTCAAACCTCAGCCCTCATCCTCAATCCTCAATACTCAATCCTCAATCCTCAACACTCAATCCTCAATACTCAATCTTCAATCCTCAAACCTCAATCCTGAATACTCAATCCTCAATACTCAGACATCAATCCTGAACCTTCAATACTCAATCCTCACCCTCAATCCTCAATCCTCAATCCTCAATCCTCACTCCTCAAACTTCAATCCTCAAACCTCAGTTCTCATCCTCAATTCTCAATTCTCAATCCTGAATCCTCAATCCTCAATCCTCAACCCTCTATCTTCAATCCTAAATAATCAATCTCCAATTCTAGATCCTCAATCCCCAATACTCAATCCTCTTTACCCAATCCTAAATCTTCAATCCTCAATCCTCAATACTCAATCCTCAGTCCTCAGTCCTCAATCTTCAATACTCAATCCGCCAATCCTCAATATTCAACACACAACCCTCAACCATCAATCCTCAGTACTCAACCATCAATCCAAAATTCTCAATACTCAATAGAATATCCTGAATTCTCAGTTTTCAATACTCAATCCTCAATCTTCAATCTTCAAACCTCCATCCACAATCATCAACTCTCATCACTCAACCTTCAACACTCAGTCCCCAATTCTCAATCCTCAATCCTCAATTCTCAATCCTCAATCCTGATTCTTCAATCCTCAATACCCAATCCTCAATCTTCAATCCTCAATCCTCAATCCTCAACTCTCAATCCTAAATCCTCAACCCTCAATCCTCAGTCTTCAATCGTCAGCCTTCAATCCTCAATACTCAACCTTCAGCCCTCAGCCTCGATTCGCAATCCTCAATCTTCAATCCTCAATCATCAATCCTCAAGCCTCAATCCTCAATCATCAATCCTCAATCCTCAATTCTCAACCCTCAATCCTCAATAATCATTCTTCAATCCTCAATCCTCAGTCTTCAAACCTCAATTCTGAATCCCCAATCATGAATCCTCAATCTTCAGCCCTCAGTCCTCAACAATCAGTTGACAATCCTCAATCCTCAATAGAATATCCTCAATTCACAGTTTTCAATGCTCAATACTCAATCTGCAATCTTCAAACCTGTATCCACAAACATCAATTCTCATCACTGAAACCTCAACACTCAGTCCTCAATGTTCGATACTCAATCTTCAACCCACAATCCTCAATCGTCAATCTTCAATCCTCAATCCTCAATCTTCAATCCTCAATCCTCAATCCTCAATCTTCAATCCTCAATACTCGATCTTCAATCCTCGATCCTCAATCCTAAATCCCCTGTCCTCACTCTCCAATCCTCAATACCCAATCCTCAATCTTCAATCCTCAATCCTCAATCCTCAATTCTCAATCCTCAATCCTCAATCTTCAGACCTCAAACATCAATACTCAACCCTCAGTCCTCGTCCTCAATCCACAACCCTCAATTCTCAATACTCAATCTTCAATCATCAATATTCAATCTTCAATCCTCAACCCTCAATCCTCGATCCTCAATCCTCAATCCTCAATCTTCAATCCTCAATACCCAATCCTCAATCTTCAATCCTCAATCCTCAATCCTCAATCCTCAATTCTCAATCCTCAATCCTCAGTCCTCAGTCCTCAAACCACAACCCCCAACCCGCAGCCCTCATCGTCAATTCTCAATCCTCAATCCTCAATCCTCAATCTTCAATCCTCAATACCCAATCTTCAGTCCACAATCCTCAATCTTCAATCCTCAATCCTCAGTCCTCAATCCTCAATCTTCAATCCTCAATACTCAATCTTCAATCATCAATCCTCAATCCTCAATCCTCAATCCTCAGTCTTCAATCCTCAATGCCCAATCCTCAATCTTCAATCCTCAATGCTCAATCCTCAAGTCTCAGTCCTCGGTCCTCAATAATCAATCTTCAATCCTCAATCCTCAGTCCTCAAACCACAATTCTGAATCCTCAATCCTGAATCCTCAATCCTCAGCCCTCAGTCCTCAACAATCAGTTGACAATCCTCAATCCTCAATAGAATATCCTCAATTTACAGTTTTCAATACTCAATACTCAATCTGCAATCTTCAAACCTCTATCCACAAACATCAATTCTCATCACTGAACCCTCAACACTCAGTCCTCAATGTTCAATACTCAATCTTCAATCCACAATCCTCAATCGTCAATCATCAATCCTCAATACTCAATCTTCAATCCTCAATCCTCAATCCTCAATCCTCAATCCTCATTCTTCAATCCTCAATACCAAATCCTCAATCTTCAATCCTCAATCCTCAATCCTCAATCCTCAATTCTCAATCCTCAATCCTCAGTCCTCAGTCCTTAAACTTCAAACCTCAAACCTCAGCCCTCATCCTCAATCCTCAATACTCAATCCTCAATCCTCAACACTCAATCCTCAATACTCAATCTTCAATCCTCAAACCTCAATCCTGAATACTCAATCCTCAATACTCAGACATCAATCCTGAACCTTCAATACTCAATCCTCAGCCTCAATCCTCAATCCTCAATCCTCAATCCTCACTCCTCAAACTTCAATCCTCAAACCTCAGTTCTCATCCTCAATTCTCAATTCTCAATCCTCAATCCTCAATCCTCAATCCTCAACCCTCTATCTTCAATCCTAAATAATCAATCTCCAATTCTAGATCCTCAATCCCCAATACTCAATCCTTTTTACCCAATCCTAAATCTTCAATCCTCAATCCTCAATACTCAATCCTCAGTCCTCAGTCCTCAATCTTCAATACTCAATCCGCCAATCCTCAATATTCAACACACAATCCTCAACCATCAATCCTCAGTACTCAACCATCAATCCAAAATTCTCAATACTCAATAGAATATCCTGAATTCTCAGTTTTCAATACTCAATCCTCAATCTTCAATCTTCAAACCTCCATCCACAATCATCAACTCTCATCACTCAACCTTCAACACTCAGTCCCCAATTCTCAATCTTCAATCCTCAATCCTCAATCCTCAATCCTCAATGCTCAACCTTCAATCCTCAATACTCAATCTTCAATCCTCAATCATCAATTCTCAATCCTCAATCTTCAACCCTCAATCCTCAATCCTCAATCCTCAATCCTGATTCTTCAATCCTCAATACCCAATCCTCAATCTTCAATCCTCAATCCTCAATCCTCAACTCTCAATCCTAAATCCTCAACCCTCAATCCTCAGTCTTCAATCGTCAGTCTTCAATCCTCAATACTCAACCTTCAGCCCTCAGCCTCGATTCGCAATCCTCAATCTTCAATCCTCAATCATCAATCCTCAAGCCTCAATCCTCAATCATCAATCCTCAATCCTCAATTCTCAACCCTCAATCCTCAATAATCATTCTTCAATCCTCAATCCTCAGTCTTCAAACTTCAATTCTGAATCCTCAATCATGAATCCTCAATCTTCAGCCCTCAGTCCTCAACAATCAGTTGACAATCCTCAATCCTCAATAGAATATCCTCAATTCACAGTTTTCAATACTCAATACTCAATCTGCAATCTTCAAACCTGTATCCACAAACATCAATTCTCATCACTGAAACCTCAACACTCAGTCCTCAATGTTCGATACTCAATCTTCAACCCACAATCCTCAATCGTCAATCTTCAATCCTCAATCCTCAATCTTCAATCCTCAATCCTCAATCCTCAATCTTCAATCCTCAATACTCGATCTTCAATCCTCGATCCTCAATCCTAAATCCCCAGTCCTCACTCTCCAATCCTCAATACCCAATCCTCAATCTTCAATCCTCAATCCTCAATCTTCAATCCTCAATCCTCAATCCTCAATCTTCAATCCTCAATACTCGATCTTCAATCCTCGATCCTCAATCCTAAATCCCCAGTCCTCACTCTCCAATCCTCAATACCCAATCCTCAATCTTCAATCCTCAATCCTCAATCCTCAATTCTCAATCCTCAATCCTCAATCTTCAGACATCAAACATCAATACTCAACCCTCAGTCCTCGTCCTCAATCCACAACCCTCAATTCTCAATACTCAATCTTCAATCATCAATATTCAATCTTCAATCCTCAACACTCAATCCTCGATCCTCAATCCTCAATCCTCAATCTTCAATCCTCAATACCCAATCCTCAATCTTCAATCCTCAATCCTCAATCCTCAATCCTCAATTCTCAATCCTCAATCCTCAGTCCTCAGTCCTCAAACCACAACCCCCAACCCGCAGCCCTCATCGTCAATTCTCAATCCTCAATCCTCAATCCTCAATCTTCAATCCTCAATACCCAATCTTCAGTCCACAATCCTCAATCTTCAATCCTCAATCCTCAGTCCTCAATCCTCAATCTTCAATCCTCAATACTCAATCTTCAATCATCAATCCTCAATCCTCAATCCTGAATCCTCAGTCTTCAGTCCTCAATGCCCAATCCTCAATCTTCAATCCTCAATGCTCAATCCTCAAGTCTCAGTCCTCGGTCCTCAATAATCAATCTTCAATCCTCAATCCTCAGTCCTCAAACCACAATTCTGAATCCTCAATCCTGAATCCTCAATCTTCAGCCCTCAGTCCTCAACAATCAGTTGACAATCCTCAATCCTCAATAGAATATCCTCAATTTACAGTTTTCAATACTCAATACTCAATCTGCAATCTTCAAACCTCTATCCACAAACATCAATTCTCATCACTGAACCCTCAACACTCAGTCCTCAATGTTCAATACTCAATCTTCAATCCACAATCCTCAATCGTCAATCATCAATCCTCAATACTCAATCTTCAATCCTCAATCCTCAATCCTCAATCCTCAATCCTCATTCTTCAATCCTCAATACCAAATCCTCAATCTTCAATCCTCAATCCTCAATCCTCAATCCTCAATTCTCAATCCTCAATCCTCAGTCCTCAGTCCTTAAACCTCAAACCTCAAACCTCAGCCCTCATCCTCAATCCTCAATACTCAATCCTCAATCCTCAACACTCAATCCTCAATACTCAATCTTCAATCCTCAAACCTCAATCCTGAATACTCAATCCTCAATACTCAGACATCAATCCTGAACCTTCAATACTCAATCCTCACCCTCAATCCTCAATCCTCAATCCTCAATCCTCACTCCTCAAACTTCAATCCTCAAACCTCAGTTCTCATCCTCAATTCTCAATTCTCAATCCTCAATCCTCAATCCTCAATCCTCAACCCTCTATCTTCAATCCTAAATAATCAATCTCCAATTCTAGATCCTCAATCCCCAATACTCAATCCTCTTTACCCAATCCTAAATCTTCAATCCTCAATCCTCAATACTCAATCCTCAGTCCTCAGTCCTCAATCTTCAATACTCAATCCGCCAATCCTCAATATTCAACACACAATCCTCAACCATCAATCCTCAGTACTCAACCATCAATCCAAAATTCTCAATACTCAATAGAATATCCTGAATTCTCAGTTTTCAATACTCAATCCTCAATCTTCAATCTTCAAACCTCCATCCACAATCATCAACTCTCATCACTCAACCTTCAACACTCAGTCCCCAATTCTCAATCTTCAATCCTCAATCCTCAATCCTCAATCCTCAATGCTCAACCTTCAATCCTCAATACTCAATCTTCAATCCTCAATCCTCAATTCTCAATCCTCAATCTTCAATCCTCAATCCTCAATCCTCAATCCTCAATCCTGATTCTTCAATCCTCAATACCCAATCCTCAATCTTCAATCCTCAATCCTCAATCCTCAACTCTCAATCCTAAATCCTCAACCCTCAATCCTCAGTCTTCAATCGTCAGTCTTCAATCCTCAATACTCAACCTTCAGCCCTCAGCCTCGATTCGCAATCCTCAATCTTCAATCCTCAATCATCAATCCTCAAGCCTCAATCCTCAATCATCAATCCTCAATCCTCAATTCTCAACCCTCAATCCTCAATAATCATTCTTCAATCCTCAATCCTCAGTCTTCAAACCTCAATTCTGAATCCTCAATCATGAATCCTCAATCTTCAGCCCTCAGTCCTCAACAATCAGTTGACAATCCTCAATCCTCAATAGAATATCCTCAGTTCACAGTTTTCAATACTCAATACTCAATCTGCAATCTTCAAACCTGTATCCACAAACATCAATTCTCATCACTGAAACCTCAACACTCAGTCCTCAATGTTCGATACTCAATCTTCAACCCACAATCCTCAATCGTCAATCTTCAATCCTCAATCCTCAATCTTCAATCCTCAATCCTCAATCCTCAATCTTCAATCCTCAATACTCGATCTTCAATCCTCGATCCTCAATCCTAAATCCCCAGTCCTCACTCTCCAATCCTCAATACCCAATCCTCAATCTTCAATCCTCAATCCTCAATCCTCAATTCTCAATCCTCAATCCTCAATCTTCAGACCTCAAACATCAATACTCAACCCTCAGTCCTCGTCCTCAATCCACAACCCTCAATTCTCAATACTCAATCTTCAATCATCAATATTCAATCTTCAATCCTCAACCCTCAATCCTCGATCCTCAATCCTCAATCCTCAATCTTCAATCCTCAATACCCAATCCTCAATCTTCAATCCTCAATCCTCAATCCTCAATCCTCAATTCTCAATCCTCGATCCTCAGTCCTCAGTCCTCAAACCACAACCCCAACCCGCAGCCCTCATCGTCAATTCTCAATCCTCAATCCTCAATCCTCAATCTTCAATCCTCAATACTCAATCTTCAATCCTCAATCGTCAATTCTCAATCTTCAATCCTCAACCCTCAATCCTCAATCCTCAAAATTCAATCCTCAATACTCAATCTTCAATCCGCATTCCGCAATCATCAAACCCTAATCCTCAATCCTCAGTCATCAATCCTCAATCTTCAATACTCAATCGTCAATCCTCAGTCCTCAATCCTCAATCCTCAATCCTCGTATCTCAAACCTCAATCCTCAACCCTCAGTCCCCATCCTCAATTCTCAATTCTCAACCCTCAATCCTCAACCCTCAATCTTCAATCCTCAATAATCAATCTCTAATCCTAGATCCCCAATCCCCAATCCCCAATCCTTAATCCTCAATCTTGAATCCTCAATCCCCAGTCCTCAATCTTCAATCCTCAATCCTCAATCCTCAATCCTCAATCCTCAATCCTCAATCCTCAGTCCTCAGACCTCAAACGTCAATCCTCAACCCTCAGCCCTCATCGTCAATCCTCAAACCTCAATCCTCAGTCCTCAATCGCCAATCCTCAATCCTCAATCTTCAATCCACAATACTCAACCTTCAATCCTCAATCCTCAATACTCAATCCTCAATCCTCAATACTCAATCCCCAGTCCTCAGTCCTCAATCTTCAATACTCAATCCGCCAATCCTCAATATTCAACACACAACCCTCAACCATCAATCCTCAATACTCAACCATCAATCCTCAATTCTCAATACTCAGTAGAATATCCTGAATTCTCAGTTTTCAATACTCAATCCTCAATCTTCAGTCTTCAAATCTCCATCCACAAACATCAATTCTCATCTCTCAACCCTCAACACTCAGTCCTCAATATTCAATCCTCAATCCTCAATCCTCAATCTTCAATCCTCAATACTCAATCTTCAATCCTCAATCGTCAATTCTCTATCTTCAATCCTCAACCCTCAATCCTCAATCCTCAATATTCAATCCTCAATACTCAATCTTCAATCCTCAATCCGCAATCCTCAATCATCAACCTTCAATCCTCAATCATCAATACTCAATGTTCAATCCTCAATACTCAACATTCAATCCTCAACACTCAATCCTCTATCCACAATTCTCAATCCTCAATCATCAACCTTCAATCTTCAATACTCAATCTTCAATCCTCAATTCCCAATCCTCAATCGTCAATCCTCAATCCTCAATCCTCAGTCATCCATCCTCAATCTCCAGTACTCAATCCTCAATCCTCAATCCTCAATCCTCAATCCTCATTGCTCAAACGTCAATCCTCAACCCTCAGTCCCCATCCTCAATTCTCAATTCTCAATCCTCAATCCTCAATACTCAATCTTCAATCCTCAATAATCAATCTCCTATCCTAGATCCTCAATCCCCAATACTCTATCCTTAATCCTCAATATTCAATCCTCTATCCCCAGTCCACAATCTGCAATCCCAAAAGCTCAATAATCAATCCTCAATCCTCAGTCCTCAATCGTCAATCATCAGTCCACAATCTTCAATCCTCAATCCTCAATCATCAATCCTCAATCCTCAATCCTCAGTCATCAATCCTCAATCTTCAATACTCAATCCTCAATCATGAATCCTCAATCCTCAAAACTCAATCCTCATTCCTCAATCCTCAATCCTCAACCCTCAGTCCTCATCCTCAATTCTCAATTCTTAACCCTGAATCCTCAATCCTCAATCTTCAATCCTCAATAATCAATCCTCAATACTCAGTCTTCAATCCTCAATCCTCAATCCTCAATCCTCAGTCCGCAATCCTCAATCATCACACCTCAATCTTCAATACTCAATCCTGAATCCTCAATCCTCAATCCTCAATCCTCAACCCTCAGTCCTCATCCTCAATTCTCAATTCTTAACCCTGAATCCTCAATCCTCAATCTTCAATCCTCAATAATCAATCCTCAATACTCAGTCTTCAATCCTCAATCCTCAATCCTCAATCCTCAGTCCGCAATCCTCAATCATCACACCCCAATCTTCAATACTCAATCCTCAATCCTCAATCCTCAATCCTAAATATTAAATCTTCAATCCTCAATCCTCAATCCTCAATCCTCAACCCTCAATCCTCAATCCCCAATCTTCAATCATCAATACTCAATCTTCAATGCTCAATCCTCAATCCTCAATCCTCAATCCTCAATCCTCAATATTCAATACACAACCCTCAAACATCAATCCTCAATACTCAATCATCAACCCTCAATTCTCAATACTCAATAGCATATCCTGAGTTCTCTGTTTTCAATACTCAATCCTCAATCTTCAACCTTCAAGTCTCCATCCACAGACATCAATTCTCATCACTCAACCATCAACACTCTGTCCTCAAACTTCAATCCTCAATCCTCAATCCTCAATTCTCAATTCTCAATCCACAGTCCTCAATCCTCAATCGCCAATTCTCAATCCCCAATCCTCAATCTTCAATCCTCAGTCCTCAATCCTCAATCATCAATACTCTATGTTCAATCCTCAATACTCAACCTTCAATCCTCAACCCTCAATCCTCAATCCACATTCCTCAATCCTCAATCATCAACCTTCAATCCTCAATACTCAATCTTCAATCCTCAATTCCCAATCCTCAATCGTCAATCCTCATTCTTCAATCCTCAATACCCAATCCTCAATCCTCAATCCTCAATCCTCCATCCTCAATTCTCAATCCTCAATCCTCAGTCCTCAGTCCTCAAACCTGAATCCTCAAACCCCAGACCTCATCCTCAATCCTCAATCCTGAATCCTCAATCCTCAATCTTCAATCCTCAATACTCAGTCTTCAGTCATCAATCCTCAATCCTCAATCCTCAATCCTCAATCCTCAGTCATCAATCCTCAATCCTCAATCATCAACCTTCAATCCTCAATACTCAATCTTCAATCCTCAATACTCAATCCACAATAGTCAATTCTCATTCTTCAATCCTCAATACCCAATCCTCAATCCTCAATCCTCAATCCTCCATCCTCAATTCTCAATCCTCAATCCTCTGTCCTCAGTCCTCAAACCTCAACCCTCAACCCTCAGCCCTCATCCTCAATCCTCAATCCTGAATCCTCAATCCTCAATCTTCAATCTCCTATCCTAGATCCTCAATCCCCAATACTCTATCCTTAATCCTCAATATTCGATCCTCTATCCCCAGTCCACAATCTTCAATCCCCAAAGCTCAATAATCAATCCTCAATCCTCAGTCCTCAATCGTCAATCATCAGTCCACAATCTTCAATACTCAATCCTCAATCCTCAATCATCAATCCTCAATCCTCAATCCTCAACCCTCAATCCTCAATCCTCAATCCTCTATCTTCAATCTTCAATCCTCAATACTCAATCTTCAATCCTCATTCCTCAATCCTAAATCCTCTGTCCTCATTCTTCAATCCTCAATACCCAATCCTCAATCTTCAATCCTCAACCCACAGTCCTCAATTCTCAACCCTCAATCCTCAATAATCATTCTTCAATCCTCAATCCTCAGTCTTCAAACCTCAATTCTGAATCCTCAATCCTGAATCCTCAATCTTCAGCCCTGAGTCCTCAACAATAAGATGACAATCCTCAATCCTCAATAGAATATCCTCAATTCAGAGTTTTCAATACTCAATACTCAATCTGCAATCTTCAAAACTCTATCCACAAACATCAATTCTCATCACTGAAACCTCAACACTCAGTCCTCAATGTTCAATACTCAATCTTCAACCCACAATCCTCAATCGTCAATCTTCAATCCTCAATACTCAATCTTCAACCCTCTATGCTCAATCCTCAATCCTCAATCATCATTCTTCAATCCTCAATACCCAATCCTCAATCTTCAATCCTCAATCCTCAATCCTCAATTCTCAAACCTCAATCCGCAGTCCTCAGTCCTTAAACTTCAATCCTCAACCCTCAGTCCTCATCCTCGATCATCAATCCTCAATCCTCAATCTTCAATCCTCAATCCTCTATCCTCAAGCCTCAATCCTCAATCCTCAATCCTCAATCCTCAATCCTCAACCCTCAGCCCTCATCCTCAATCCTCAATCATCAATCCTCAATCCTCAATCCTCAATCCTCAATCCTCAATACTCAATCTTCAATCCTCAATCCTCAATCCTCAGTCCTCAAACCTCATTTCTGAATCCTCAATCCTGAATCCTCAATCTTCAGCCCTCAGTCCTCAATCCTCAATCATCAATCCTTAATCCTCAACCCTCAATCCTCAATCCCCAATCTTCAATCATCAATACTCAATCTACAATGCTCAATCCTCAATCCTCAATCCTCAATCCTCAATCCTCAATATTCAATACACAACCCTCAAACATCAATCCTCAATACTCAATCATCAATCCTCAATTCTCAATACTCAATAGAATATCCTGAGAACTCTGTTTTCAATACTCAATCCTCAATCTTCAACCTTCAAGTCTCCATCCACAGACATCAATTCTCATCACTCAACCCTCAACACTCTGTCCTCAAACTTCAATCCTCAATCCTCAATCCTCAATGCTCAATTCTCAATCCACAGTCCTCAATCCTCAATCGCCAATCCTCAATCCCCAATCCTCAATCTTCAATCCTCAGTCCTCAATCCTCAATCATCAATACTCAATGTTCAATCCTCAATACTCAACCTTCAATCCTCAACCCTCAATCCTCAATCCACAATCCTCAATCCTCAATCATCAACCTTCAATCCTCAATACTCAATCTTCAATCCTCAATTCCCAATCCTCAATCGTCAATCCTCATTCTTCAATCCTCAATACCCAATCCTCAATCCTCAATCCTCAATCCTCCATCCTCAATTCTCAATCCTCAACCCTCAGTCCTCAGTCCTCAAACCTGAATCCTCAAACCCCAGCCCTCATCCTCAATCCTCAATCCTGAATCCTCAGTCCTCAATCTTCAATCCTCAATACTCAGTCTTCAGTCATCAATCCTCAATCCTCAATTCTCAATCTTCAATCCTCAGTCATCAATCCTCAATCCTCAATCATCAACCTTCAATCCTCAATACTCAATCTTCAATCCTCAATACTCAATCCACAATAGTCAATTCTCATTCTTCAATCCTCAATACCCAATCCTCAATCCTCAATACTCAATCCTCAATCCTCTGTCCTCAGTCCTCAAACCTCAAACCTCAACCCTCAGCCCTCATCCTCAATCCTCAATCCTGAATCCTCAATCCTCAATCTTCAATCTCCTATCCTAGATCCTCAATCCCCAATACTCTATCCTTAATCCTCAATATTCGATCCTCTATCCCCAGTCCACAATCTTCAATCCCCAAAGCTCAATAATCAATCCTCAATCCTCAGTCCTCAATCGTCAATCATCAGTCCACAATCTTCAATACTCAATCCTCAATCCTCAATCATCAATCCTCAATCCTCAATCCTCAACCCTCAATCCTCAATACCCAATCCTCAATCTTCAATCCTCAACCCACAGTCCTCAATTCTCAACCCTCAATCCTCAATAATCATTCTTCAATCCTCAATCCTCTGTCTTCAAACCTCAATTCTGAATCCTCAATCCTGAATCCTCAATCTTCAGCCCTGAGTCCTCAACAATAAGTTGACAATCCTCAATCCTCAATAGAATATCCTCAATTCAGAGTTTTCAATACACAATACTCAATCTGCAATCTTCAAAACTCTATCCACAAACATCAATTCTCATCACTGAAACCTCAACACTCAGTCCTCAATGTTCAATACTCAATCTTCAACCCACAATCCTCAATCGTCAATCTTCAATCCTCAATACTCAATCTTCAATCCTCTATGCTCAATCCTCAATCCTCAATCCTCAGTCCTCAGTCCTCAAACCACAACCCCAACCCGCAGCCCTCATCGTCAATTCTCAATCCTCAATCCTCAATCCTCAATCTTCAATCCTCAATACTCAATCTTCAATCCTCAATCGTCAATTCTCAATCTTCAATCCTCAACCCTCAATCCTCAATCCTCAAAATTCAATCCTCAATACTCAATCTTCAATCCGCATTCCGCAATCATCAAACCCTAATCCTCAATCCTCAGTCATCAATCCTCAATCTTCAATACTCAATCGTCAATCCTCAGTCCTCAATCCTCAATCCTCAATCCTCGTATCTCAAACCTCAATCCTCAACCCTCAGTCCCCATCCTCAATTCTCAATTCTCAACCCTCAATCCTCAACCCTCAATCTTCAATCCTCAATAATCAATCTCTAATCCTAGATCCCCAATCCCCAATCCCCAATCCTTAATCTTCAATCCTCAGTCCTCAATCCTCAATCATCAATACTCTATGTTCAATCCTCAATACTCAACCTTCAATCCTCAACCCTCAATCCTCAATCCACATTCCTCAATCCTCAATCATCAACCTTCAATCCTCAATACTCAATCTTCAATCCTCAATTCCCAATCCTCAATCGTCAATCCTCATTCTTCAATCCTCAATACCCAATCCTCAATCCTCAATCCTCAATCCTCCATCCTCAATTCTCAATCCTCAATCCTCAGTCCTCAGTCCTCAAACCTGAATCCTCAAACCCCAGACCTCATCCTCAATCCTCAATCCTGAATCCTCAATCCTCAATCTTCAATCCTCAATACTCAGTCTTCAGTCATCAATCCTCAATCCTCAATCCTCAATCCTCAATCCTCAGTCATCAATCCTCAATCCTCAATCATCAACCTTCAATCCTCAATACTCAATCTTCAATCCTCAATACGCAATCCACAATAGTCAATTCTCATTCTTCAATCCTCAATACCCAATCCTCAATCCTCAATCCTCAATCCTCCATCCTCAATTCTCAATCCTCAATCCTCTGTCCTCAGTCCTCAAACCTCAACCCTCAACCCTCAGCCCTCATCCTCAATCCTCAATCCTGAATCCTCAATCCTCAATCTTCAATCTCCTATCCTAGATCCTCAATCCCCAATACTCTATCCTTAATCCTCAATATTCGATCCTCTATCCCCAGTCCACAATCTTCAATCCCCAAAGCTCAATAATCAATCCTCAATCCTCAGTCCTCAATCGTCAATCATCAGTCCACAATCTTCAATACTCAATCCTCAATCCTCAATCATCAATCCTCAATCCTCAATCCTCAACCCTCAATCCTCAATCCTCAATCCTCTATCTTCAATCTTCAATCCTCAATACTCAATCTTCAATCCTCATTCCTCAATCCTAAATCCTCTGTCCTCATTCTTCAATCCTCAATACCCAATCCTCAATCTTCAATCCTCAACCCACAGTCCTCAATTCTCAACCCTCAATCCTCAATAATCATTCTTCAATCCTCAATCCTCAGTCTTCAAACCTCAATTCTGAATCCTCAATCCTGAATCCTCAATCTTCAGCCCTGAGTCCTCAACAATAAGATGACAATCCTCAATCCTCAATAGAATATCCTCAATTCAGAGTTTTCAATACTCAATACTCAATCTGCAATCTTCAAAACTCTATCCACAAACATCAATTCTCATCACTGAAACCTCAACACTCAGTCCTCAATGTTCAATACTCAATCTTCAACCCACAATCCTCAATCGTCAATCTTCAATCCTCAATACTCAATCTTCAACCCTCTATGCTCAATCCTCAATCCTCAATCCTCATTCTTCAATCCTCAATACCCAATCCTCAATCTTCAATCCTCAATCCTCAATCCTCAATTCTCAAACCTCAATCCGCAGTCCTCAGTCCTTAAACTTCAATCCTCAACCCTCAGTCCTCATCCTCGATCATCAATCCTCAATCCTCAATCTTCAATCCTCAATCCTCTATCCTCAAGCCTCAATCCTCAATCCTCAATCCTCAATCCTCAATCCTCAACCCTCAGCCCTCATCCTCAATCCTCAATCATCAATCCTCAATCCTCAATCCTCAATCCTCAATCCTCAATACTCAATCTTCAATCCTCAATCCTCAATCCTCAGTCCTCAAACCTCATTTCTGAATCCTCAATCCTGAATCCTCAATCTTCAGCCCTCAGTCCTCAATCCTCAATCATCAATCCTTAATCCTCAACCCTCAATCCTCAATCCCCAATCTTCAATCATCAATACTCAATCTACAATGCTCAATCCTCAATCCTCAATCCTCAATCCTCAATCCTCAATATTCAATACACAACCCTCAAACATCAATCCTCAATACTCAATCATCAATCCTCAATTCTCAATACTCAATAGAATATCCTGAGAACTCTGTTTTCAATACTCAATCCTCAATCTTCAACCTTCAAGTCTCCATCCACAGACATCAATTCTCATCACTCAACCCTCAACACTCTGTCCTCAAACTTCAATCCTCAATCCTCAATCCTCAATGCTCAATTCTCAATCCACAGTCCTCAATCCTCAATCGCCAATCCTCAATCCCCAATCCTCAATCTTCAATCCTCAGTCCTCAATCCTCAATCATCAATACTCAATGTTCAATCCTCAATACTCAACCTTCAATCCTCAACCCTCAATCCTCAATCCACAATCCTCAATCCTCAATCATCAACCTTCAATCCTCAATACTCAATCTTCAATCCTCAATTCCCAATCCTCAATCGTCAATCCTCATTCTTCAATCCTCAATACCCAATCCTCAATCCTCAATCCTCAATCCTCCATCCTCAATTCTCAATCCTCAACCCTCAGTCCTCAGTCCTCAAACCTGAATCCTCAAACCCCAGCCCTCATCCTCAATCCTCAATCCTGAATCCTCAGTCCTCAATCTTCAATCCTCAATACTCAGTCTTCAGTCATCAATCCTCAATCCTCAATTCTCAATCTTCAATCCTCAGTCATCAATCCTCAATCCTCAATCATCAACCTTCAATCCTCAATACTCAATCTTCAATCCTCAATACTCAATCCACAATAGTCAATTCTCATTCTTCAATCCTCAATACCCAATCCTCAATCCTCAATACTCAATCCTCAATCCTCTGTCCTCAGTCCTCAAACCTCAAACCTCAACCCTCAGCCCTCATCCTCAATCCTCAATCCTGAATCCTCAATCCTCAATCTTCAATCTCCTATCCTAGATCCTCAATCCCCAATACTCTATCCTTAATCCTCAATATTCGATCCTCTATCCCCAGTCCACAATCTTCAATCCCCAAAGCTCAATAATCAATCCTCAATCCTCAGTCCTCAATCGTCAATCATCAGTCCACAATCTTCAATACTCAATCCTCAATCCTCAATCATCAATCCTCAATCCTCAATCCTCAACCCTCAATCCTCAATACCCAATCCTCAATCTTCAATCCTCAACCCACAGTCCTCAATTCTCAACCCTCAATCCTCAATAATCATTCTTCAATCCTCAATCCTCTGTCTTCAAACCTCAATTCTGAATCCTCAATCCTGAATCCTCAATCTTCAGCCCTGAGTCCTCAACAATAAGTTGACAATCCTCAATCCTCAATAGAATATCCTCAATTCAGAGTTTTCAATACACAATACTCAATCTGCAATCTTCAAAACTCTATCCACAAACATCAATTCTCATCACTGAAACCTCAACACTCAGTCCTCAATGTTCAATACTCAATCTTCAACCCACAATCCTCAATCGTCAATCTTCAATCCTCAATACTCAATCTTCAATCCTCTATGCTCAATCCTCAATCCTCAATCCTCATTCTTCAACCCTCAATACCCAATCCTCAATCTTCAATCCTCAATCCTCAATCCTCAATTCTCAAACCTCAATCCGCAGTCCTCAGTCCTTAAACTTCAATCCTCGACCCTCAGTCCTCATCCTCGATCCTCAATCCTCAATCCTCAATCTTCAATCCTCAATCCTCTATCCTCAAGCCTCAATCCTCAATCCTCAATCCTCAATCCTCAATCCTCAACCCTCAGCCCTCATCCTCAATCCTCAATCATCAATCCTCAATACTCAATCCTCAATCCTCAATCCTCAATACTCAATCTTCAATCCTCAATCCTCAATCCTCAGTCCTCAAACCTCAATTCTGAATCCTCAATCCTGAATCCTCAATCTTCAGCCCTCAGTCCTCAATCCTCAATCATCAATCCTCAATCCTCAACCCTCAATACTCAATCCCCAATCTTCAATCATCAATACTCAATCTTCAATGCTCAATCCTCAATCCTCAATCCTCAATCCTCAATCCTCAATCCTCAATATTCAATACACAACCCTCAAACATCAATCCTCAATACTCAATCATCAATCCTCAATTCTCAATACTCAATAGAATATCCTGAGATCTCTGTTTTCAATACTCAATCCTCAATCTTCAACCTTCAAGTCTCAATCCACAGACATCAATTCTCATCACTCAACCCTCAACACTCTGTCCTCAAACTTCAATCCTCAATCCTCAATCCTCAATCCTCAATTCTCAATCCACAGTCCTCAATCCTCAATCGCCAATCCTCAATCCCCAATCCTCAATCTTCAATCCTCAGTCCTCAATCCTCAATCAGCAATACTCAATGTTCAATCCTCAATACTCAACCTTCAATCCTCAACCCTCAATCCTCAATCCACAATCCTCAATCCTCAATCATCAACCTTCAATCCTCAATACTCAATCTTCAATCCTCAATTCCCAATCCTCAATCGTCAATCCTCATTCTTCAATCCTCAATACCCAATCCTCAATCCTCAATCCTCAATCCTCCATCCTCAATTCTCAATCCTCAACCCTCAGTCCTCAGTCCTCAAACCTGAATCCTCAAACCCCAGCCCTCATCCTCAATCCTCAATCCTGAATCCTCAATCCTCAATCTCCAATCCTCAATACTCAGTCTTCAGTCATCAATCCTCAATCCTCAATCCTCAATCCTCAATCCTCAGTCATCAATCCTCAATCCTCAATCATCAACCTTCAATCCTCAATACTCAATCTTCAATCCTCAATACTCAATCCACAATAGTCAATTCTCATTCTTCAATCCTCAATACCCAATCCTCAATCCTCAATCCTCAATCCTCCATCCTCAATTCTCAATCCTCAATCCTCTGTCCTCAGTCCTCAAACCTCAACCCTCAACCCTCAGCCCTCATCCTCAATCCTCAATCCTGAATCCTCAATCCTCAATTTTCAATCTCCTATCCTAGATCCTCAATCCCCAATACTCTATCCTTAATCCTCAATATTCGATCCTCCATCCCCAGTCCACAATCTTCAATCCCCAAAGCACAATAATCAATCCTCAATCCTCAGTCCTCAATCGTCAGTCATCAGTCCACAATCTTCAATACTCAATCCTCAATCCTCAATCCTCAATCCTCAATCCTCAATCCTCAATCCTCAATCATCCATCCTGAAGCTTCAATACTCAATCCTCAATCCTCAATCCTCAATCCTCAATCGTCAATCCTCATTCTTCAATCCTCAATACCCAATCATCAATCCTCAATCCTCAATCCTCAATTCTCAATCCTCAATCCTCAGTCCTCAGTCCTCAAACCTCAGTCCTCAAACCTCAGCCATCATCCTCAATCTTCAATCCTCCATACTCAATCTTCAATCCTCAATCCTCAATCATCAATCCTCAATCCTCAATCCTCAGTCATGAATCCTCATTCTTCAATCCTCAATACCCAATCCTCAATCTTCGGTCCTCAATCCCCAATCCTCAATCCTTAATCCTCAATCTTCAATCCTCAATCCCCAGTCCACAATCTTCAATCCTCAATGCTCAATCCTCAATCCTCAATCCTCAGTCATCAGTCCTCAATCCTCAATCCTCAAACCTAAATTCTCAACCGTTAGTCCTCGTCCTCAAACCTCAATCCCGAATCCTCAACCCTGAATCGTCAATCTTCAGCCCTCAGCCCTCAACAATCAATTGTCAAACCTCAGTCCTCATTAGAATATCCTCAATTCACAGTCTTCAGTACTCAATCCCCAATCTTCAATCTTCAAATCTCAGTATACAAACATCAATTCGCATCACTCAACACTCAACACTCAGTCCTCAATCTTCAGTCCTCAATCCTCAATCCTCAATCTTCAATCCTCAATCCCCAATCCTCAACCTTCAATCCTCAGTCCTCAATCCTCAATCAGCAATACTCAGTGTTCAATCGTCAATACTCAACATTCAATCCTCAACCCTCAATCCTCTATCCACAATCCTCAATCCTCAATCATCAACCTTCAATCTTCAATACTCAATCTTCAATCCTCAATTCCCAATCCTCAATCCTCAATAGAATATCCTCAATTCAGAGTTTTCAATACTCAATACTAAATCTGCAATCTTCAAAACTCTATCCACAAACATCAATTCTCATCACTGAAACCTCAACACTCAGTCCTCAATGTTCAATACTCAATCTTCAACCCACAATCCTCAATCGTCAATCTTCAATCCTCAATACTCAATCTTCAACCCTCTATGCTCAATCCTCAATCCTCAATCCTCATTCTTCAATCCTCAATACCCAATCCTCAATCTTCAATCCTCAATCCTCAATCCTCAATTCTCAAACCTCAATCCGCAGTCCTCAGTCCTTAAACTTCAATCCTCAACCCTCAGTCCTCATCCTCGATCATCAATCCTCAATCCTCAATCTTCAATCCTCAATCCTCTATCCTCAAGCCTCAATCCTCAATCCTCAATCCTCAATCCTCAATCCTCAACCCTCAGCCCTCATCCTCAATCCTCAATCATCAATCCTCAATCCTCAATCCTCAATCCTCAATCCTCAATTCTCAATCCACAGTCCTCAATCCTCAATCGCCAATCCTCAATCCCCAATCCTCAACCTTCAATCCTCAGTCCTCAATCCTCAATCATCAATACTCAATGTTCAATCCTCAATACTCAACCTTCAATCCTCAACCCTGTATCCTCAATCCACAATCCTCAATCCTCAATCATCAACCTTCAATCCTCAATACTCAATCTTCAATCCTCAATTCCCAAACCTCAATCGTCAATCCTCATTCTTCAATCCTCAATACCCAATCCTCAATCCTCAATCCTCAATCCTCCATCCTCAATTCTCAATCCTCAATCCTCAGTCCTCAGTCCTCAAACCTGAATCCTCAAACCCCAGCCCTCATCCTCAATCCTCAATCCTGAATCCTCAATCCTCAATCTTCAATCCTCAATACTCAGTCTTCAGTCATCAATCCTCAATCCTCAAACCTCAATCCTCAATCCTCAGTCATCAATCCTCAATCCTCAATCATCAACTTTCTATCCTCAATACTCAATCTTCAATCCTCAATACTCAATCCACAATAGTCAATTCTCATTCTTCAATCCTCAATACCCAATCCTCAATCCTCAATCCTCAATCCTCCATCCTCAATTCTCAATCCTCAATCCTCTGTCCTCAGTCCTCAAACCTCAAACCTCAACCCTCAGCCCTCATACTCAATCCTCAATCCTGAATCCTCAATCCTCAATCTTCAATCTCCTATCCTAGATCCTCAATCCCCAATACTCTATCCTTAATCCTCAATATTCAATCCTCTATCCCAAGTCCACAATCTTCAATCCCCAAAGCTCAATAATCAATCCTCAATCCTCAGTCCTCAATCGTCAATCATCAGTCCACAATCTTCAATACTCAATCCTCAATACTCAATCCTCAATCCTCAATCCTCAATCCTCAATCATCCATCCTGAATCTTCAATACTCAATCCTCAATCATCAATCCTCAATCCTCAATCGTCAATCCTCATTCTTCAATCCTCAATACCCAATCCTCAATCCTCAATCCTCAATCCTCAATTCTCAATCCTCAATCATCAGTCCTCAGTCCTCAAACCTCAGTCCTCAAACCTCAGCCATCATCCTCAATCGTCAATCCTCGTTCCTCAATCCCCAATCCTCAATCTTCAATCCTCCATACTCAATCTTCAATCCTCAAACCTCAATCTTCAATACTCAATCCTCAATCCTCAATCCTCAATCCTCAATACTCAATCTTCAATCCTCAATCCTCAATCCTCAATCCTCAATCCTCAATCCTCAGTCACCAATCCTCAATCTTCAAAACTCAATCGTCAATCGTCAGTCCTCAATTCTCAATCCTCAATCCTCGTGCCTCAAACCTCAATACTCAACCCTCAGTCCTCATCCTCAATTCTCAATTCTCAATCCTCAAACCTCAATCTTCTATCCTCAATACTCAATCCTCACTCCTCAATACTCAACCATCAATACTCAATTCTCAATACTCAATAGAATATCCTGAATTCTCAGTATTCAATACTCAAACCTCAACGCTCAACCCTCAGCCCTCATCCTCCATCCTCAATCCTCAATCCTCAAACCTCAATCTTCAATCCTCAATACTCAATCTTCGATTCTCAATCCACAATCCTCGACCCTCAATCCCAATCCTCAATCTTCAATCCTCTATCCTCAATCCTCAATCCTCAATCCTCAATCCTCAATCATCAATCCTCAATCCTCAACCCTCAATCCTCAATCCCGAATCGTCAATCATCAATACTCAATCTTCAATGCTCAATCCTCAATCCTCAATCCTCAGTCCTCAATCCTCAATATTCAATACACAACCCTCAAACATCAATCCTCAATACTCAATCATCAATCCTCAATTCTCAATACTCAATAGAATATCCTGAGTTCTCTGTTTTCAATAATCAATCCTCAATCTTCAATCTTCAAGTCTCCATCCACAGACATCAATTCTCATCACTCAACCCTCAACACTCTGTCCTCAAACTTCAATCCTCAATCCTCAATCCTCAGTCCTCAATTCTCAATCATCAGTCCTCAATCCTCAATCGCCAATCCTCAATCCCCAATCCTCAATCTTCAATCCTCAGTCCTCAATCCTCAATCATCAATGCTCAATGTTCAATCCTCAATACTCAACCTTCAATCCTCAACCATCAATCCTCAATCCACAATCCTCAATCCTCAATCATCAACCATCAATCCTCAATACTCAATCTTCAATCCTCAATTCCCAATCCTCAATCGTCAATCCTCATTCTTCAATCCTCAATACCCAATTCTCAATCCTCAATCCTCAATACTCAATCTTCAATCCTCAATCCTCAATCCTCAATCCTCAACCCTCAGCCCTCATCCTCAATCCTCAATCCTGAATCCTCAATCCTCAATGTTCAATCCTCATTACACAGTCCTGAATCATCAATCCTCAATACTCAATCCTCAATCTACAATCCTGAATCATCAATCCTCAATCCTCAATCATCAGCCTTCAATCCTCAATACTCAGTCTTCAATCCTCAATACTCAATCCTCAATATTCAACACACAACCATCAAGCATCAATTCTCAATACTCAACCATCAATCCTCAATTCTCAATGCTCAATAGGATATCCTGAATTCTCATGATTCAATACTCAATCCACAATATTCAATAATCAAACCTCGATCCTCAAACATCAATTCTCAACACTCAATCCTCAACACTCGGTCCTCTCTCTTCAATCCTCCATCCTCAATCCTCTATCCCCAAGCGTCAATCCTCAATCCTCAATCCTCAATCCTCAACACTCAATCCTCAGTCCTCAAACCTCAATTCCGAATCCTCAATCCTGAATGCTCAATCTTCATCCCTCAGTCCGCAACAATCAATTGTCAATCCTCAATCCTCAATAGAATATCCTCAATTCACAGTTTTCAATACTGAATCCCCAATCTTCAATCTTCAAATCTCAATCCACAGACATCAATTCTCATCACTCAACCCTCAACACTCAGTCCTCAATCTTCAATCCTCAATCGTCAATCCTCAATCTTCAATCCTCCATACTCAATCTTCAATCCTCAATCCTCAATCATCAATCCTCAATCCTCAATTCTCAGTCATCAATCCTCAATCTTCAATACTCAATCCTCAATCATCAATCCTCAATCCTCAATCCTCAATCCACATTCCTCAATCCTCAATCCTCAACCCTCAGTCCTCATCCTCAATCCTCAATTCTTAACCCTCAATCCTCAATCCTCAATCTTCAATCCTCAATAATCAATCCTCAATACTCAGTCTTCAATCCTCAATCCTCAATCCTCAATCCTCAGTCCGCAATCCTCAATCATCAATCCTCAATCTTCAATACTCAATCCTCGATCCTCAATCCTCAATCCTCAATACTCAATCTTCAATCCTCAATCCTCAATCCTCAATCCTCAATCCTCAATCCTCAGTCATCTATCCTCAATCTTCAAAACTCAATCGTCAATCCTCAGTCCTCAATTCTCAATCCTCAATCCTCGTTCCTCAAACCTCAATCCTCAACCCTCAGTAAACATTCTCAATTCTCAATTCTCAATCCTCAAACCTCAATCTTCAATCCTCAATACTCAATCCTCAATCCTCAATACTCAACCATCAATACTCAATTCTCAATACTCAATAGAATATCCTGAATTCTCAGTATTCAATACTCAAACCTCAACCCTCAACCCTCAGCCCTCATCCTCCATTCTCAATCCTCAATCCTCAAACCTCAATCTTCAATCCTCAATACTCAATCTTCGATTCTCAATCCACAATCCTCAACCCTCAATCCCAATCCTCAATCTTCAATCCTCAATCCTCAATCCTCAATCCTCAATCCTCAATCCTCAATCATCAATCCTCTATCCTCAACCCTCAATCCTCAATCCTCAATCTTCAATCATCAATAATCAATCTTCAATGCTCAATCCTCAATCCTGAATCCTCAATCCTCAATCCTCAATATTCAATACACAACCCTCAAACATCAATCCTCAATACTCAATCATCAATCCTCAATTCTCAATACTCAATCCTCAATCTTCAATCCTCAATACTTAGTCTTCAGTCATCAATCCTCAATCCTCAATCCTCAAACCTCAATCCTCAGTCATCAATCCTCAATCCTCAATCATCAACCTTCAATCCTCAATACCTAATCCTCAATCCTCAATACTCAATCCACAATAGTCAATTCTCATTCTTCAATCCTCAATACCCAATCCTCAATCCTCAATCCTCAATCATCCATCCTGAATCTTCAATACTCAATCCTCAATCATCAATCCTCAATCCTCAATCGTCAATCCTCATTCTTCAATCCTCAATACCCAATCCTCAATCCTCAATCCTCAATCCTCAATTCTCAATCCTCAATCATCAGTCCTCAGTCCTCAAACCTCAGTCCTCAAACCTCAGCCATCATCCTCAATCGTCAATCCTCGTTCCTCAATCCTCAATCCTCAATCTTCAATCCTCCATACTCAACCTTCAATCCTCAATACTCAATCTTCGATTCTCAATCCACAATCCTCAACCCTCAATCCTCATTCTTCTATCCTCAATACCCAATTCTCAATCCTCGATCCTCAATACTCAATCTTCAATCCTCAATCCTCAATCCTCAATCCTCAACCCTCAGCCCTCATCCTCAATCCTCAATCCTGAATCCTCAATCCTCAATCTTCAATCTCCTATCCTAGATCCTCAATCCCCAATACTCTATCCTTAATCCTCAATATTCGATCCTCTATCCCCAGTCCACAATCTTCAATCCCCAAAGCTCAATAATCAATCCTCAATCCTCAGTCCTCAATCGTCAATCATCAGTCCACAATCTTCAATACTCAATCCTCAATCCTCAATCCTCAATCCTCAATCCTCAATCCTCAATCCTCAATCCTCAATCCTCAATCCTCAATCGTCAATCCTCATTCTTCAATCCTCAATACCCAATCATCAATCCTCAATCCTCAATCCTCAATTCTCAATCCTCAATCCTCAGTCCTCAGTCCTCAAACCTCAGTCCTCAAACCTCAGCCATCATCCTCAATCTTCAATCCTCCATACTCAATCTTCAATCCTCAATCCTCAATCATCAATCCTCAATCCTCAATCCTCAGTCATGAATCCTCATTCTTCAATCCTCAATCTTCGATCCTCACTCCCCAATTTTCAATCCTTAATCCTCAATCTTCAATCCTCAATCCCCAGTCCACAATCTTCAATCCTCAATGCTCAATCCTCAATCCTCAATCCTCAGTCATCAGTCCTCAATCCTCAATCCTCAAACCTAAATCCTCAACCGTTAGTCCTCGTCCTCAAACCTCAATCCCGAATCCTCAACCCTGAATCGTCAATCTTCAGCCCTCAGTCCTCAACAATCAATTGTCAAACCTCAGTCCTCATTAGAATATCCTCAATTCACAGCCTTCAGTACTCAATCCCCAATCTTCAATCTTCAAATCTCAGTATACAAACATCAATTCGCATCACTCAACACTCAACACTCAGTCCTCAATCTTCAGTCCTCAATCCTCAATCCTCAATCTTCAATCCTCAATACTCAATCTTCAATCTTCAATCCTCAATTCTCAATCCTCAGTCCTCAATCCTCAATCGCCAATCCTCAATCCCCAATCCTCAACCTTCAGTCCTCAGTCCTCAATCCTCAATCATCAATACTCAGTGTTCAATCATCAATACTCAACATTCAATCCTCAACCCTCAATCCTCTATCCACAATCCTCAATCCTCAATCATCAACCTTCAATCTTCAATACTCAATCTTCAATCCTCAATTCCCAATCCTCAATCGTCAATCCTCAATCCTCAATCCTCAGTCATCAATCCTCAATCTTCAATACTCAATCCTCAATCCTCAATCCTCCATCCTCAATCCTCAATCCTCAATCCTCAATCCTCATTGCTCAAACGTCAATCCTCAACCCTCAGTCCCCATCCTCAATTCTCAATTCTCAATCCTCAATCCTCAATACTCAATCTTCAATCCTCAATAATCAATCTCCTATCCTAGATCCTCAATCCCCAATACACTATCCTTAATCCTCAATATTCAATCCTCTATCCCAAGTCCACAATCTTCAATCCCCAAAGCTCAATAATCAATCCTCAATCCTCAGTCCTCAATCGTCAATCATCAGTCCACAATCTTCAATACTCAATCCTCAATACTCAATCCTCAATCCTCAATCCTCAATCCTCAATCATCCATCCTGAATCTTCAATACTCAATCCTCAATCATCAATCCTCAATCCTCAATCGTCAATCCTCATTCTTCAATCCTCAATACCCAATCCTCAATCCTCAATCCTCAATCCTCAATTCTCAATCCTCAATCATCAGTCCTCAGTCCTCAAACCTCAGTCCTCAAACCTCAGCCATCATCCTCAATCGTCAATCCTCGTTCCTCAATCCCCAATCCTCAATCTTCAATCCTCCATACTCAATCTTCAATCCTCAAACCTCAATCTTCAATACTCAATCCTCAATCCTCAATCCTCAATCCTCAATACTCAATCTTCAATCCTCAATCCTCAATCCTCAATCCTCAATCCTCAATCCTCAGTCACCAATCCTCAATCTTCAAAACTCAATCGTCAATCGTCAGTCCTCAATTCTCAATCCTCAATCCTCGTGCCTCAAACCTCAATCCTCAACCCTCAGTCCTCATCCTCAATTCTCAATTCTCAATCCTCAAACCTCAATCTTCAATCCTCAATACTCAATCCTCACTCCTCAATACTCAACCATCAATACTCAATTCTCAATACTCAATAGAATATCCTGAATTCTCAGTATTCAATACTCAAACCTCAACGCTCAACCCTCAGCCCTCATCCTCCATCCTCAATCCTCAATCCTCAAACCTCAATCTTCAATCCTCAATACTCAATCTTCGATTCTCAATCCACAATCCTCAACCCTCAATCCCAATCCTCAATCTTCAATCCTCTATCCTCAATCCTCAATCCTCAATCCTCAATCCTCAATCATCAATCCTCAATCCTCAACCCTCAATCCTCAATCCCGAATCGTCAATCATCAATACTCAATCTTCAATGCTCAATCCTCAATCCTCAATCCTCAGTCCTCAATCCTCAATATTCAATACACAACCCTCAAACATCAATCCTCAATACTCAATCATCAATCCTCAATTCGCAATACTCAATAGAATATCCTGAGTTCTCTGTTTTCAATAATCAATCCTCAATCTTCAATCTTCAAGTCTCCATCCACAGACATCAATTCTCATCACTCAACCCTCAACACTCTGTCCTCAAACTTCAATCCTCAATCCTCAATCCTCAGTCCTCAATTCTCAATCCTCAGTCCTCAATCCTCAATCGCCAATCCTCAATCCCCAATCCTCAATCTTCAATCCTCAGTCCTCAATCCTCAATCTTCAATGCTCAATGTTCAATCCTCAATACTCAACCTTCAATCCTCAACCATCAATCCTCAATCCACAATCCTCAATCCTCAATCATCAACCATCAATCCTCAATACTCAATCTTCAATCCTCAATTCCCAAACCTCAATCGTCAATCCTCATTCTTCAATCCTCAATACCCAATTCTCAATCCTCAATCCTCAATACTCAATCTTCAATCCTCAATCCTCAATCCTCAATCCTCAACCCTCAGCCCTCATCCTCAATCCTCAATCCTGAATCCTCAATCCTCAATGTTCAATCCTCAATACACAGTCCTGAATCATCAATCCTCAATACTCAATCCTCAATCCACAATCCTGAATCATCAATCCTCAATCCACAATCCTCAACCCTCAATCCCAATCCTCAATCTTCAATCCTCTATCCTCAACCCTCAATCCTCAATCCACAATCCTCAATCCTCAATCATCAACCATCAATCCTCAATCCTCAATCCTCAATCCTCAATCCTCAGTCATCAATCCTCAATCCTCAATCATCAACTTTCAATCCTCAATACTCAATCTTCAATCCTCAATACTCAATCCACAATAGTCAATCCTCATTCTTCAATCCTCAATACCCAATTCTCAATCCTCAATCCTCAATACTCAATCTTCAATCCTCAATCCTCAATCCTCAATCCTCAACCCTCAGCCCTCATCCTCAATCCTCAATCCTGAATCCTCAATCCTCAATGTTCAATCCTCATTACACAGTCCTGAATCATCAATCCTCAATACTCAATCCTCAATCCACAATCCTGAATCATCAATCCTCAATCCTCAATCATCAGCCTTCAATCCTCAATACTCAGTCTTCAATCCTCAATACTCAATCCTCAATATTCAACACACAACCATCAAGCATCAATTCTCAATACTCAACCATCAATCCTCAATTCTCAATACTCAATAGGATATCCTGAATTCTCATGATTCAATACTCAATCCACAATATTCAATAATCAAACCTCGATCCTCAAACATCAATTCTCAACACTCAATCCTCAACACTCGGTCCTCTCTCTTCAATCCTCCATCCTCAATCCTCTATACCCAAGCGTCAATCCTCAATCCTCAATCCTCAATCCTCAACACTCAATCCTCAGTCCTCAAACCTCAATTCCGAATCCTCAATCCTGAATGCTCAATCTTCATCCCTCAGTCCGCAACAATCAATTGTCAATCCTCAATCCTCAATAGAATATCCTCAATTCACAGTTTTCAATACTGAATCCCCAATCTTCAATCTTCAAATCTCAATCCACAGACATCAATTCTCATCACTCAACCCTCAACACTCAGTCCTCAATCTTCAATCCTCAATCCTCAATCCTCAATCTTCAATCCTCCATACTCAATCTTCAATCCTCAATCCTCAATCATCAATCCTCAATCCTCAATCCTCAGTCATCAATCCTCAATCTTCAATACTCAATCCTCAATCATCAATCCTCAATCCTCAATCCTCAATCCACATTCCTCAATCCTCAATCCTCAACCCTCAGTCCTCATCCTCAATCCTCAATTCTTAACCCTCAATCCTCAATCCTCAATCTTCAATCCTCAATAATCAATCCTCAATACTCAGTCTTCAATCCTCAATCCTCAATCCTCAATCCTCTGTCCGCAATCCTCAATCATCAATCCTCAATCTTCAATACTCAATCCTCGATCCTCAATCCTCAATCCTCAATACTCAATCTTCAATCCTCAATCCTCAATCCTCAATCCTCAATCCTCAATCCTCAGTCATCTATCCTCAATCTTCAAAACTCAATCGTCAATCCTCAGTCCTCAATTCTCAATCCTCAATCCTCGTTCCTCAAACCTCAATCCTCAACCCTCAGTCCACATTCTCAATTCTCAATTCTCAATCCTCAAACCTCAATCTTCAATCCTCAATACTCAATCCTCAATCCTCAATACTCAACCATCAATACTCAATTCTCAATGCTCAATAGAATATCCTGAATTCTCAGTATTCAATACTCAAACCTCAACCCTCAACCCTCAGCCCTCATCCTCCATTCTCAATCCTCAATCCTCAAACCTCAATCTTCAATCCTCAATACTCAATCTTCGATTCTCAATCCACAATCCTCAACCCTCAATCCCAATCCTCAATCTTCAATCCTCAATCCTCAATCCTCAATCCTCAATCCTCAATCCTCAATCATCAATCCTCTATCCTCAACCCTGAATCCTCAATCCTCAATCTTCAATCATCAATAATCAATCTTCAATGCTCAATCCTCAATCCTGAATCCTCAATCCTCAATCCTCAATATTCAATACACAACCCTCAAACATCAATCCTCAATACTCAATCATCAATCCTCAATTCTCAATACTCAATCCTCAATCTTCAATCCTCAATACTTAGTCTTCAGTCATCAATCCTCAATCCTCAATCCTCAAACCTCAATCCTCAGTCATCAATCCTCAATCCTCAATCATCAACCTTCAATCCTCAATACCTAATCCTCAATCCTCAATACTCAATCCACAATAGTCAATTCTCATTCTTCAATCCTCAATACCCAATCCTCAATCCTCAATCCTCAATCATCCATCCTGAATCTTCAATACTCAATCCTCAATCATCAATCCTCAATCCTCAATCGTCAATCCTCATTCTTCAATCCTCAATACCCAATCCTCAATCCTCAATCCTCAATCCTCAATTCTCAATCCTCAATCATCAGTCCTCAGTCCTCAAACCTCAGTCCTCAAACCTCAGCCATCATCCTCAATCGTCAATCCTCGTTCCTCAATCCTCAATCCTCAATCTTCAATCCTCCATACTCAACCTTCAATCCTCAATACTCAATCTTCGATTCTCAATCCACAATCCTCAACCCTCAATCCTCATTCTTCTATCCTCAATACCCAATTCTCAATCCTCGATCCTCAATACGCAATCTTCAATCCTCAATCCTCAATCCTCAACCCTCAACCCTCAGCCCTCATCCTCAATCCTCAATCCTGAATCCTCAATCCTCAATCTTCAATCTCCTATCCTAGATCCTCAATCCCCAATACTCTATCCTTAATCCTCAATATTCGATCCTCTATCCCCAGTCCACAATCTTCAATCCCCAAAGCTCAATAATCAATCCTCAATCCTCAGTCCTCAATCGTCAATCATCAGTCCACAATCTTCAATACTCAATCCTCAATCCTCAATCCTCAATCCTCAATCCTCAATCCTCAATCCTCAATCCTCAATCCTCAATCCTCAATCGTCAATCCTCATTCTTCAATCCTCAATACCCAATCATCAATCCTCAATCCTCAATCCTCAATTCTCAATCCTCAATCCTCAGTCCTCAGTCCTCAAACCTCAGTCCTCAAACCTCAGCCATCATCCTCAATCTTCAATCCTCCATACTCAATCTTCAATCCTCAATCCTCAATCATCAATCCTCAATCCTCAATCCTCAGTCATGAATCCTCATTCTTCAATCCTCAATCTTCGATCCTCACTCCCCAATTTTCAATCCTTAATCCTCAATCTTCAATCCTCAATCCCCAGTCCACAATCTTCAATCCTCAATGCTCAATCCTCAATCCTCAATCCTCAGTCATCAGTCCTCAATCCTCAATCCTCAAACCTAAATCCTCAACCGTTAGTCCTCGTCCTCAAACCTCAATCCCGAATCCTCAACCCTGAATCGTCAATCTTCAGCCCTCAGTCCTCAACAATCAATTGTCAAACCTCAGTCCTCATTAGAATATCCTCAATTCACAGTCTTCAGTACTCAATCCCCAATCTTCAATCTTCAAATCTCAGTATACAAACATCAATTCGCATCACTCAACACTCAACACTCAGTCCTCAATCTTCAGTCCTCAATCCTCAATCCTCAATCTTCAATCCTCAATACTCAATCTTCAATCTTCAATCCTCAATTCTCAATCCTCAGTCCTCAATCCTCAATCGCCAATCCTCAATCCCCAATCCTCAACCTTCAGTCCTCAGTCCTCAATCCTCAATCATCAATACTCAGTGTTCAATCATCAATACTCAACATTCAATCCTCAACCCTCAATCCTCTATCCACAATCCTCAATGCTCAATCATCAACCTTCAATCTTCAATACTCAATCTTCAATCCTCAATTCCCAATCCTCAATCGTCAATCCTCAATCCTCAATCCTCAGTCATCAATCCTCAATCTTCAATACTCAATCCTCAATCCTCAATCCTCCATCCTCAATCCTCAATCCTCAATCCTCAATCCTCATTGCTCAAACGTCAATCCTCAACCCTCAGTCCCCATCCTCAATTCTCAATTCTCAATCCTCAATCCTCAATACTCAATCTTCAATCCTCAATAATCAATCTCCTATCCTAGATCCTCAATCCCCAATACACTATCCTTAATCCTCAATATTCAATCCTCTATCCCAAGTCCACAATCTTCAATCCCCAAAGCTCAATAATCAATCCTCAATCCTCAGTCCTCAATCGTCAATCATCAGTCCACAATCTTCAATACTCAATCCTCAATACTCAATCCTCAATCCTCAATCCTCAATCCTCAATCATCCATCCTGAATCTTCAATACTCAATCCTCAATCATCAATCCTCAATCCTCAATCGTCAATCCTCATTCTTCAATCCTCAATACCCAATCCTCAATCCTCAATCCTCAATCCTCAATTCTCAATCCTCAATCATCAGTCCTCAGTCCTCAAACCTCAGTCCTCAAACCTCAGCCATCATCCTCAATCGTCAATCCTCGTTCCTCAATCCCCAATCCTCAATCTTCAATCCTCCATACTCAATCTTCAATCCTCAAACCTCAATCTTCAATACTCAATCCTCAATCCTCAATCCTCAATGCTCAATACTCAATCTTCAATCCTCAATCCTCAATCCTCAATCCTCAATCCTCAATCCTCAGTCACCAATCCTCAATCTTCAAAACTCAATCGTCAATCGTCAGTCCTCAATTCTCAATCCTCAATCCTCGTGCCTCAAACCTCAATCCTCAACCCTCAGTCCTCATCCTCAATTCTCAATTCTCAATCCTCAAACCTCAATCTTCAATCCTCAATACTCAATCCTCACTCCTCAATACTCAACCATCAATACTCAATTCTCAATACTCAATAGAATATCCTGAATTCTCAGTATTCAATACTCAAACCTCAACGCTCAACCCTCAGCCCTCATCCTCCATCCTCAATCCTCAATCCTCAAACCTCAATCTTCAATCCTCAATACTCAATCTTCGATTCTCAATCCACAATCCTCAACCCTCAATCCCAATCCTCAATCTTCAATCCTCTATCCTCAATCCTCAATCCTCAATCCTCAATCCTCAATCATCAATCCTCAATCCTCAATCATCAATGCTCAATGTTCAATCATCAATCCTCAATTCGCAATACTCAATAGAATATCCTGAGTTCTCTGTTTTCAATAATCAATCCTCAATCTTCAATCTTCAAGTCTCCATCCACAGACATCAATTCTCATCACTCAACCCTCAACACTCTGTCCTCAAACTTCAATCCTCAATCCTCAATCCTCAGTCCTCAATTCTCAATCCTCAGTCCTCAATCCTCAATCGCCAATCCTCAATCCCCAATCCTCAATCTTCAATCCTCAGTCCTCAATCCTCAATCATCAATGCTCAATGTTCAATCCTCAATACTCAACCTTCAATCCTCAACCATCAATCCTCAATCCACAATCCTCAATCCTCAATCATCAACCATCAATCCTCAATACTCAATCTTCAATCCTCAATTCCCAAACCTCAATCGTCAATCCTCATTCTTCAATCCTCAATACCCAATTCTCAATCCTCAATCCTCAATACTCAATCTTCAATCCTCAATCCTCAATCCTCAATCCTCAACCCTCAGCCCTCATCCTCAATCCTCAATCCTGAATCCTCAATCCTCAATGTTCAATCCTCAATACACAGTCCTGAATCATCAATCCTCAATACTCATTCCTCAATCCACAATCCTGAATCATCAATCCTCAATCCTCAATCATCAGCCTTCAATCCTCAATACTCAGTCTTCAATCCTCAATACTCAATCCTCAATATTCAACACACAACCATCAAGCATCAATTCTCAATACTCAATACAATATCCTGAATTCTCATGATTCAATACTCAATCCACAATATTCAATAATCAAACCTCGATCCTCAAACATCAATTCTCAACACTCAATCCTCAACACTCGGTCCTCTCTCTTCAATCCTCCATCCTCAATCCTCTATCCCCAAGCGTCAATCCTCAATCCTCAATCCTCAATCCTCAACACTCAATCCTCAGTCCTCAAACCTCAATTCCGAATCCTCAATCCTGAATGCTCAATCTTCATCCCTCAGTCCGCAACAATCAATTGTCAATCCTCAATCCTCAATAGAATATCCTCAATTCACAGTTTTCAATACTGAATCCCCAATCTTCAATCGTCAAATCTCAATCCACAGACATCAATTCTCATCACTCAACCCTCAACACTCAGTCCTCAATCTTCAATCCTCAATCCTCAATCCTCAATCTTCAATCCTCCATACTCAATCTTCAATCCTCAATCCTCAATCATCAATCCTCAATCCTCAATCCTCAGTCATCAATCCTCAATCTTCAATACTCAATCCTCAATCATCAATCCTCAATCCTCAATCCTCAATCCACATTCCTCAATCCTCAATCCTCAACCCTCAGTCCTCATCCTCAATCCTCAATTCTTAACCCTCAATCCTCAATCCTCAATCTTCAATCCTCAATAATCAATCCTCAATACTCAGTCTTCAATCCTCAATCCTCAATCCTCAATCCTCAGTCCGCAATCCTCAATCATCAATCCTCAATCTTCAATACTCAATCCTCGATCCTCAATCCTCAATCCTCAATACTCAATCTTCAATCCTCAATCCTCAATCCTCAATCCTCAATCCTCAATCCTCAGTCATCTATCCTCAATCTTCAAAACTCAATCGTCAATCCTCAGTCCTCAATTCTCAATCCTCAATCCTCGTTCCTCAAACCTCAATCCTCAACCCTCAGTCCTCATCCTCAATTCTCAACTCTCAATCCTCAAACCTCAATCTTCAATCCTCAATACTCAATCCTCAATCCTCAATACTCAACCATCAATACTCAATTCTCAATACTCAATAGAATATCCAGAATTCTCAGTATTCAATACTCAAACCTCAAACCTCAACCCTCAGCCCTCATCCTCCATTCTCAATCCTCAATCCTCAAACCTCAATCTTCAATCCTCAATACTCAATCTTCGATTCTCAATCCACAATCCTCAACCCTCAATCCCAATCCTCAATCTTCAATCCTCAATCCTCAATCCTCAATCCTCAATCCTCAATCCTCAATCATCAATCCTCAATCCTCGATCCTCAATCCTCAATCCTCAATACTCAATCTTCAATCCTCAATCCTCAATCCTCAATCCTCAATCCTCAATCCTCAGTCATCTATCCTCAATCTTCAAAACTCAATCGTCAATCCTCAGTCCTCAATTCTCAATCCTCAATCCTCGTTCCTCAAACCTCAATCCTCAACCCTCAGTCCTCATCCTCAATTCTCAACTCTCAATCCTCAAACCTCAATCTTCAATCCTCAATACTCAATCCTCAATCCTCAATACTCAACCATCAATACTCAATTCTCAATACTCAATAGAATATCCAGAATTCTCAGTATTCAATACTCAAACCTCAAACCTCAACCCTCAGCCCTCATCCTCCATTCTCAATCCTCAATCCTCAAACCTCAATCTTCAATCCTCAATACTCAATCTTCGATTCTCAATCCACAATCCTCAACCCTCAATCCCAATCCTCAATCTTCAATCCTCAATCCTCAATCCTCAATCCTCAATCCTCAATCCTCAATCATCAATCCTCAATCCTCAACCCTCAATCCTCAATCCTCAATCTTCAATCATCAATAATCAATCTTCAATGCTCAATCCTCAATCCTGAATCCTCAATCCTCAATCCTCAATATTCAATACACAACCCTCAAACATCAATCCTCAATACTCAATCATCAATCCTCAATTCTCAATACTCAATCCTCAATCTTCAATCCTCAATACTTAGTCTTCAGTCATCAATCCTCAATCCTCCATCCTCAATCCTCAATCCTCTGTCATCAATCCTCAATCCTCAATCATCAACCTTCAATCCTCAATACCTAATCCTCAGTCCTCAATACTCAATCCACAATAGTCAATTCTCATTCTTCAATCCTCAATACCCAATCCTCAATCCTCAATCCTCAATCATCCATCCTGAATCTTCAATACTCAATCCTCAATCATCAATCCTCAATCCTCAATCGTCAATCCTCATTCTTCAATCCTCAATACCCAATCCTCAATCCTCAATCCTCAATCCTCAATTCTCAATCCTCAATCATCAGTCCTCAGTCCTCAAACCTCAGTCCTCAAACCTCAGCCATCATCCTCAATCGTCAATCCTCGTTCCTCAATCCTCAATCCTCAATCTTCAATCCTCCATACTCAATCTTCAATCCTCAATACTCAATCTTCGATTCTCAATCCACAATCCTCAACCCTCAATCCCAATCCTCAATCTTCAATCCTCTATCCTCAATCCTCAATCCTCAATCCTCAATCCTCAATCATCAATCCTCAATCCTCAACCCTCAATCCTCAATCCCGAATCTTCAATCATCAATACTCAATCTTCAATGCTCAATCCTCAATCCTCAATCCTCAGTCCTCAATCCTCAATATTCAATACACAACCCTCAAACGTCAATCCTCAAAACTCAATCGTCAATCCTCAATTCTCAATACTCAATAGAATATCCTGAGTTCTCTGTTTTCAATAATCAATCCTCAATCTTCAATCTTCAAGTCTCCATTCACAGACATCAATTCTCATCACTCAACCCTCAACACTCTGTCCTCAAATTTCAATCCTCAATCCTCAATCCTCAATCCTCAATTCTCAATCCTCAGTCCTCAATCCTCAATCGCCAATCCTCAATCCCCAATCCTCAATCTTCAATCCTCAGTCCTCAATCCTCAATCATCAATGCTCAATGTTCAACTATCAATACTCAACCTTCAATCCTCAACCCTCAATCCTCAATCCACAATTCTCAATCCTCAATCATCAACCTTCAATCCTCAATACTCAATCTTCAATCCTCAATTCCCAATCCTCAATCGTCAATCCTCATTCTTCTATCCTCAATACCCAATTCTCAATCCTCGATCCTCAATACTCAATCTTCAATCCTCAATCCTGAATCCTCAATCCTCAACCCTCAGCCCTCATCCTCAATCCTCAATCCTGAATCCTCAATCCTCAATCTTCAATCTCCTATCCTAGATCCTCAATCCCCAATACTCTATCCTTAATCCTCAATATTCGATCCTCTATCCCCAGTCCACAATCTTCAATCCCCAAAGCTCAATAATCAATCCTCAATCCTCAGTCCTCAATCGTCAACCATCAGTCCACAATCTTCAATACTCAATCCTCAATCCTCAATCCTCAATCCTCAATCCTCAATCATCCATCCTGAAGCTTCAATACTCAATCCTCAATCCTCAATCCTCAATCCTCAATCGTCAATCCTCATTCTTCAATCCTCAATACCCAATCATCAATCCTCAATCCTCAATCCTCAATTCTCAATCCTCAATCCTCAGTCCTCAGTCCTCAAACCTCAGTCCTCAAACCTCAGCCATCATCCTCAATCTTCAATCCTCCATACTCAATCTTCAATCCTCAATCCTCAATCATCAATCCTCAATCCTCAATCCTCAGTCATGAATCCTCATTCTTCAATCCTCAATACCCAATCCTCAATCTTCGATCCTCAATCCCCAATCCTCAATCCTCAATCCTCAATCTTCAATCCTCAATCCCCAGTCCACAATCTTCAATCCTCAATGCTCAATCCTCAATCCTCAATCCTCAGTCATCAGTCCTCAATCCTCAATCCTCAAACCTAAATTCTCAACCGTTAGTCCTCGTCCTCAAACCTCAATCCCGAATCCTCAACCCTGAATCGTCAATCTTCAGCCCTCAGTCCTCAACAATCAATTGTCAAACCTCAGTCCTCATTAGAATATCCTCAATTCACAGTCTTCAGTACTCAATCCCCAATCTTCAATCTTCAAATCTCAGTATACAAACATCAATTCGCATCACTCAACACTCAACACTCTGTCCTCAATCTTCAGTCCTCAATCCTCAATCCTCAATCTTCAATCCTCAATACTCAATCTTCAATCTTCAATCCTCAATACTCAATCCTCAGTCCTCAATGCTCAATCGCCAATCCTCAATCCCCAATCCTCAGTCCTCAATCCTCAATCATCAATACTCAGTGTTCAATCATCAATACTCAACATTCAATCCTCAACCCTCAATCCTCTATCCACAATCCTCAATACCCAATCATCAACCTTCAATCTTCAATACTCAATCTTCAATCCTCAATTCCCAATCCTCAATCGTCAATCCTCAATCCTCAATCCTCAGTCATCAATCCTCAATCTTCAATACTCAATCCTCAATCCTCAATCCTCCATCCTCAAACCTCAATCCTCAATCCTCAATCCTCATTGCTCAAACGTCAATCCTCAACCCTCAGTCCCCATCCTCAATTCTCAATTCTCAATCCTCAATCCTCAATACTCAATCTTCAATCCTCAATAATCAATCTCCTATCCTAGATCCTCAATCCCCAATACTCTATCCTTAATCCTCAATATTCAATCCTCTATCCCAAGTCCACAATCTTCAATCCCCAAAGCTCAATAATCAATCCTCAATCCTCAGTCCTCAATCGTCAATCATCAGTCCACAATCTTCAATACTCAATCCTCAATACTCAATCCTCAATCCTCAATCCTCAATCCTCAATCATCCATCCTGAATCTTCAATACTCAATCCTCAATCACCAATCCTCAATCCTCAATCGTCAATCCTCATCCTTCAATCCTCAATACCCAATCCTCAATCCTCAATCCTCAATCCTCAATTCTCAATCCTCAATCATCAGTCCTCAGTCCTCAAACCTCAGCCATCATCCTCAATCGTCAATCCTCGTTCCTCAATCCCCAATCCTCAATCTTCAATCCTCCATACTCAATCTTCAATCCTCAAACCTCAAACTTCAATACTCAATCCTCAATCCTCAATCCTCAATCCTCAATACTCAATCTTCAATCCTCAATCCACAATCCTCAATCCTCAATCCTCAATCCTCAGTCACCAATCCTCAATCTTCAAAACTCAATCGTCAATCGTCAATTCTCATTCTTCAATCCTCAATACCCAATCCTCAATCCTCAATCCTCAATCATCCATCCTGAATCTTCAATACTCAATCCTCAATCATCAATCCTCAATCCTCAATCGTCAATCCTCATTCTTCAATCCTCAATACCCAATCCTCAATCCTCAATCCTCAATCCTCAATTCCCAATCCTCAATCATCAGTCCTCAGCCCTCAAACCTCAGTCCTCAAACCTCAGCCATCATCCTCAATCGTCAATCCTCGTTCCTCAATCCTCAATCCTCAATCTTCAATCCTCCATACTCAATCTTCAATCCTCAATACTCAATCTTCGATTCTCAATCCACAATCCTCAACCCTCAATCCCAATCCTCAATCTTCAATCCTCTATCCTCAATCCTCAATCCTCAATCCTCAATCCTCAATCATCAATCCTCAATCCTCAACCCTCAATCCTCAATCCCGAATCTTCAATCATCAATACTCAATCTTCAATGCTCAATCCTCAATCCTCAATCCTCAGTCCTCAATCCTCAATATTCAATACACAACCCTCAAACGTCAATCCTCAAAACTCAATCGTCAATCCTCAATTCTCAATACTCAATAGAATATCCTGAGTTCTCTGTTTACAATAATCAATCCTCAATCTTCAATCTTCAAGTCTCCATCCACAGACATCAATTCTCATCACTCAACCCTCAACACTCTGTCCTCAAATTTCAATCCTCAATCCTCAATCCTCAATCCTCAATTCTCAATCCTCAGTCCTCAATCCTCAATCGCCAATCCTCAATCCCCAATCCTCAATCTTCAATCCTCAGTCCTCAATCCTCAACCATCAATGCTCAATGTTCAACTATCAATACTCAACCTTCAATCCTCAACCCTCAATCCTCAATCCACAATTCTCAATCCTCAATCATCAACCTTCAATCCTCAATACTCAATCTTCAATCCTCAATTCCCAATCCTCAATCGTCAATCCTCATTCTTCTATCCTCAATACCCAATTCTCAATCCTCGATCCTCAATACTCAATCTTCAATCCTCAATCCTCAATCCTCAATCCTCAACCCTCAGACCTCATCCTCAATCCTCAATCCTGAATCCTCAATCCTCAATGTTCAATCCTCAATAAAGAGCCTTGAATCATCAATCCTCAATACTCAATCCTCAATCCTCAATCCTGAATCATCAATCCTCAATCCTCAATCATCAACCTTCAATCCTCAATACTCAATCTTCAATCCTCAATACTCAATCCTCAATATTCAACACACAACCATCAAGCATCAATTCTCAATACTCAACCATCAATCCTCAATTCTCAATACTCAATAGAATATCCTGAATTTTCATGATTCAATACTCAATCCACAATATTCAATAATCAAATCTCGACCCTCAAACATCAATTCTCAACACTCAATCCTCAACACTCGGTCCTCTCTCTTCAATCCTCCATCCTCAATCCTCTATCCCCAAGCGTCAATCCTCAATCCTCAATCCTCAATCCTCAACACTCAATCCTCAGTCCTCAAACCTCAATTCCCAATCCTCAATCCTGAATGCTCAATCTTCATCCCTCAGTCCGCAACAATCAATTGTCAATCCTCAATCCTCAATAGAATATCCTCATTTCACAGTTTTCAATACTGAATCCCCAATCTTCAATCTTCAAATCTCAATCCACAGACATCAATTCTCATCACTCAACCCTCAACACTCAGTCCTCAATCTTCAATCCTCAATCCTCAATCCTCAATCCTCAATCCTCAATCCTCAGTCCGCAATCCTCAATCATCAATCCTCAATCTTCAATACTCAATCCTCGATCCTCAATCCTCAATCCTCAATACTCAATCTTCAATCCTCAATCCTCATACCTCAAGCCTCAATCCTCAATCCTCAGTCATCTATCCTCAATCTTCAAAACTCAATCGTCAATCCTCAGTTCTCAATTCTCAATCCTCAATCCTCGTTCCTCAAACCTCAATCCTCAACCCTCGGTCCTCATCCTCAATCCTCAATCCTCAACCCTCAGTCCTCATCCTCAATCCTCAATTCTTAACCCTCAATCCTCAATCCTCAATCTTCAATCCTCAATAATCAATCCTCAATACTCAGTCTTCAATCCTCAATCCTCAATCCTCAATCCTCAGTCCGCAATCCTCAATCATCAATCCTCAACCTTCAATCCTCAGTCCTCCATCCTCAATCATCAATACTCAATGTTCAATCCTCAATACTCAACATTCAATCCTCAACCCTCAATCTTCTATCCACAATCCTCAATCCTCAATCATCAACCTTCAATCTTCAATACTCAATCTTCAATCCTCAATTCCCAATCCTCAATCGTCTATCCTCAATCCTCAATCCTCAGTCATCAATCCTCAATCTTCAATACTCAATCCTCAATCCTCAATCCTCAATCCTCAATCCTCAATCCTCATTGCTCAAACGTCAATCCTCAACCCTCAGTCCCCATCCTCAATTCTCAATTCTCAATCCTCAATCCTCAATACTCAATCATCAATCCTCAATAATCAATCTCCTATCCTAGATCCTCAATCCCCAATACTCTGTCCTTAATCCTCAATATTCAATCCTCTATCCAAAGTCCACAATCTTCAATCCCCAAAGCTCAATAATCAATCCTCAATCCTCAGTCCTCAATCGTCAATCATCAGTCCACAATCTTCAATACTCAATCCTCAATCCTCAATCCTCAATCCTCAATCCTCAATCCTCAATCATCTATCCTGAAGCTTCAATACTCAATCCTCAATCCTCAATCCTCAATCCTCAATCGTCAATCGTCAATCCTCATTCCTCAATCCTCAATACCCAATCATCAATCCTCAATCCTCAATACTCAATTCTCAATCCTCAATCCTCTGTCCTCAGTCCTCAAACCTCAGTCCTCAAACCTCAGCCATCATCCTCAATCGTCAATCCTCGTTCCTCAATCCTCAATCCTCAATCTTCAATCCTCCATACTCAATCTTCAATCCTCAATCCTCAATCATCAATGCTCAATCCTCAACCCTCAGTCCTGAATCCTCATTCTTCAACCCTCAATACCCAATACTCAATCTTCGATCCTCAATCCCCAATCCTCAATCCTTAATCCTCAATCCTCAATCCTCAATCCTCAATCCTCAATCATCAATCCTCAATCCTCAACCCTCAATCCTCAATCCCGAATCTTCAATTATCAATACTCAATCTTCAATGCTCAATCCTCAATCCTCAATCCTCAGTCCTCAATCCTCAATATTCAATACACAACCCTCAAACGTCAATCCTCAAAACTCAATCGTCAATCCTCAATTCTCAATACTCAATAGAATATCCTGAGTTCTCTGTTTTCAATAATCAATCCTCAATCTTCAATCTTCAAGTCTCCATTCACAGACATCAATTCTCATCACTCAACCCTCAACACTCTGTCCTCAAATTTCAGTCCTCAATCCTCAATCCTCAATCCTCAATTCTCAATCCTCAGTCCTCAATCCTCAATCGCCAATCCTCAATCCCCAATCCTCAATCTTCAATCCTCAGTCCTCAATCCTCAATCCTCAATCTTCAATCCTCAATAATCAATCCTCAATACTCAGTCTTCAATCCTCAATCCTCAATCCTCAATCCTCAGTCCGCAATCCTCAATCATCAATCCTCAATCTTCAATACTCAATCCTCGATCCTCAATCCTCAATCCTCAATACTCAATCTTCAATCCTCAATCCTCAATCCTCAATCCTCAATCCTCAATCCTCAGTCATCTATCCTCAATCTTCAAAACTCAATCGTCAATCCTCAGTCCTCAGTTCTCAATCCTCAATACTCAACCATCAATACTCAATTCTCAATACTCAATAGAATATCCTGAATTCTCAGTGTTCAATACTCAAACCTCAACCCTCAACCCTCAGCCCTCATCCTCCATTCTCAATCCTCAATCCTCAAACCTCAATCTTCAATCCTCAATACTCAATCTTCGATTCTCAATCCACAATCCTCAACCCTCAATCCCAATCCTCAATCTTCAATCCTCAATCCTCAATCCTCAATCCTCAATCCTCAATCCTCAATCATCAATCCTCAATCCTCAACCCTCAATCCTCAATCCTCAATCTTCAATCATCAATAATCAATCTTCAATGCTCAATCCTCAATCCTGAATCCTCAATCCTCAATCCTCAATATTCAATACACAACCCTCAAACATCAATCCTCAATACTCAATCATCAATCCTCAATTCTCAATACTCAATCCTCAATCTTCAATCCTCAATACTTAGTCTTCAGTCATCAATCCTCAATCCTCAATCCTCAATCCTCAATCCTCAGTCATCAATCCTCAATCCTCAATCATCAACCTTCAATCCTCAATACCTAATCCTCAATCCTCAATACTCAATCCTCAATAGTCAATTCTCATTCTTCAATCCTCAATACCCAATCCTCAATCCTCAATCCTCAATCATCCATCCTGAATCTTCAATACTCAATCCTCAATCATCAATCCTCAATCCTCAATCGTCAATCCTCATTCTTCAATCCTCAATACCCAATCCTCAATCCTCAATCCTCAATCCTCAATTCCCAATCCTCAATCATCAGTCCTCAGCCCTCAAACCTCAGTCCTCAAACCTCAGCCATCATCCTCAATCGTCAATCCTCGTTCCTCAATCCTCAATCCTCAATCTTCAATCCTCCATACTCAGTCTTCAATCCTCAATACTCAATCTTCGATTCTCAATCCACAATCCTCAACCCTCAATCCCAATCCTCAATCTTCAATCCTCTATCCTCAATCCTCAATCCTCAATCCTCAATCCTCAATCATCAATCCTCAATCCTCAACCCTCAATCCTCAATCCCGAATCTTCAATCATCAATACTCAATCTTCAATGCTCAATCCTCAATCCTCAATCCTCAGTCCTCAATCCTCAATATTCAATACACAACCCTCAAACGTCAATCCTCAAAACTCAATCGTCAATCCTCAATTCTCAATACTCAATAGAATATCCTGAGTTCTCTGTTTACAATAATCAATCCTCAATCTTCAATCTTCAAGTCTCCATCCACAGACATCAATTCTCATCACTCAACCCTCAACACTCTGTCCTCAAATTTCAATCCTCAATCCTCAATCCTCAATCCTCAATTCTCAATCCTCAGTCCTCAATCCTCAATCGCCAATCCTCAATCCCCAATCCTCAATCTTCAATCCTCAGTCCTCAATCCTCAACCATCAATGCTCAATGTTCAACTATCAATACTCAACCTTCAATCCTCAACCCTCAATCCTCAATCCACAATTCTCAATCCTCAATCATCAACCTTCAATCCTCAATACTCAATCTTCAATCCTCAATTCCCAATCCTCAATCGTCAATCCTCATTCTTCTATCCTCAATACCCAATTCTCAATCCTCGATCCTCAATACTCAATCTTCAATCCTCAATCCTCAATCCTCAATCCTCAACCCTCAGCCCTCATCCTCAATCCTCAATCCTGAATCCTCAATCCTCAATGTTCAATCCTCAATAAACAGCCTTGAATCATCAATCCTCAATACTCAATCCTCAATCCTCAATCCTGAATCATCAATCCTCAATCCTCAATCATCAACCTTCAATCCTCAATACTCAATCTTCAATCCTCAATACTCAATCCTCAATATTCAACACACAACCATCAAGCATCAATTCTCAATACTCAACCATCAATCCTCAATGCTCAATACTCAATAGAATATCCTGAATTTTCATGATTCAATACTCAATCCACAATATTCAATAATCAAATCTCGACCCTCAAACATCAATTCTCAACACTCAATCCTCAACACTCGGTCCTCTCTCTTCAATCCTCCATCCTCAATCCTCTATCCCCAAGCGTCAATCCTCAATCCTCAATCCTCAATCCTCAACACTCAATCCTCAGTCCTCAAACCTCAATTCCCAATCCTCAATCCTGAATGCTCAATCTTCATCCCTCAGTCCGCAACAATCAATTGTCAATCCTCAATCCTCAATAGAATATCCTCATTTCACAGTTTTCAATACTGAATCCCCAATCTTCAATCTTCAAATCTCAATCCACAGACATCAATTCTCATCACTCAACCCTCAACACTCAGTCCTCAATCTTCAATCCTCAATCCTCAATCCTCAATCCTCAATCCTCAATCCTCAGTCCGCAATCCTCAATCATCAATCCTCAATCTTCAATACTCAATCCTCGATCCTCAATCCTCAATCCTCAATACTCAATCTTCAATCCTCAATCCTCATACCTCAAGCCTCAATCCTCAATCCTCAGTCATCTATCCTCAATCTTCAAAACTCAATCGTCAATCCTCAGTTCTCAATTCTCAATCCTCAATCCTCGTTCCTCAAACCTCAATCCTCAACCCTCGGTCCTCATCCTCAATCCTCAATCCTCAACCCTCAGTCCTCATCCTCAATCCTCAATTCTTAACCCTCAATCCTCAATCCTCAATCTTCAATCCTCAATAATCAATCCTCAATACTCAGTCTTCAATCCTCAATCCTCAATCCTCAATCCTCAGTCCGCAATCCTCAATCATCAATCCTCAACCTTCAATCCTCAGTCCTCCATCCTCAATCATCAATACTCAATGTTCAATCCTCAATACTCAACATTCAATCCTCAACCCTCAATCTTCTATCCACAATCCTCAATCCTCAATCATCAACCTTCAATCTTCAATACTCAATCTTCAATCCTCAATTCCCAATCCTCAATCGTCTATCCTCAATCCTCAATCCTCAGTCATCAATCCTCAATCTTCAATACTCAATCCTCAATCCTCAATCCTCAATCCTCAATCCTCAATCCTCATTGCTCAAACGTCAATCCTCAACCCTCAGTCCCCATCCTCAATTCTCAATTCTCAATCCTCAATCCTCAATACTCAATCATCAATCCTCAATAATCAATCTCCTATCCTAGATCCTCAATCCCCAATACTCTGTCCTTAATCCTCAATATTCAATCCTCTATCCAAAGTCCACAATCTTCAATCCCCAAAGCTCAATAATCAATCCTCAATCCTCAGTCCTCAATCGTCAATCATCAGTCCACAATCTTCAATACTCAATCCTCAATCCTCAATCCTCAATCCTCAATCCTCAATCCTCAATCATCTATCCTGAAGCTTCAATACTCAATCCTCAATCCTCAATCCTCAATCCTCAATCGTCAATCCTCATTCCTCAATCCTCAATACCCAATCATCAATCCTCAATCCTCAATACTCAATTCTCAATCCTCAATCCTCTGTCCTCAGTCCTCAAACCTCAGTCCTCAAACCTCAGCCATCATCCTCAATCGTCAATCCTCGTTCCTCAATCCTCAATCCTCAACCTTCAATCCTCCATACTCAATCTTCAATCCTCAATCCTCAATCATCAATCCTCAATCCTCAACCCTCAGTCCTGAATCCTCATTCTTCAACCCTCAATACCCAATACTCAATCTTCGATCCTCAATCCCCAATCCTCAATCCTTAATCCTCAATCCTCAATCCTCAATCCTCAATCCTCAATCATCAATCCTCAATCCTCAACCCTCAATCCTCAATCCCGAATCTTCAATTATCAATACTCAATCTTCAATGCTCAATCCTCAATCCTCAATCCTCAGTCCTCAATCCTCAATATTCAATACACAACCCTCAAACGTCAATCCTCAAAACTCAATCGTCAATCCTCAATTCTCAATACTCAATAGAATATCCTGAGTTCTCTGTTTTCAATAATCAATCCTCAATCTTCAATCTTCAAGTCTCCATTCACAGACATCAATTCTCGTCACTCAACACTCAACACTCTGTCCTCAAATTTCAGTCCTCAATCCTCAATCCTCAATCCTCAATTCTCAATCCTCAGTCCTCAATCCTCAATCGCCAATCCTCAATCCCCAATCCTCAATCTTCAATCCTCAGTCCTCAATCCTCAATCATCAATGCTCAATGTTCAACTATCAATACTCAACCTTCAATCCTCAACCCTCAATCCTCAATCCACAATTCTCAATCCTCAATCATCAACTTTCAATCCTCAATACTCAATCTTCAATCCTCAATTCCCAATCCTCAATCGTCAATCCTCATTCTTCTATCCTCAATACCCAATTCTCAATCCTCGATCCTCAATACTCAATCTTCAATCCTCAATCCTCAATCCTCAATCCTCAACCCTCAGCCCTCATCCTCAATCCTCAATCCTGAATCCTCAATCCTCAATCTTCAATCTCCTATCCTAGATCCTCAATCCCCAATACTCAATCCTCAATCCTCAATCCTCAATCCTCAATACTCAATCATCCATCCTGAAGCTTCAATACTCAATCCTCAATCCTCAATCCTCAATCCTCAATCGTCAATCCTCATTCTTCAATCCTCAATACCCAATCATCAATCCTCAATCCTCAATCCTCAATTCTCAATCCTCAATCCTCAGTCCTCAGTCCTCAAACCTCAGTCCTCAAACCTCAGCCATCATCCTCAATCTTCAATCCTCCATACTCAATCTTCAATCCTCAATCCTCAATCATCAATCCTCAATCCTCAATCCTCAGTCATGAATCCTCATTCTTCAATCCTCAATACCCAATCCTCAATCTTCGATCCTCAATCCCCAATCCTCAATCCTTAATCCTCAACCTTCAATCCTCAATCCCCAGTCCACAATCTTCAATCCTCAATGCTCAATCCTCAATCCTCAATCCTCAGTCATCAGTCCTCAATCCTCAATCCTCAAACCTAAATTCTCAACCGTTAGTCCTTGTCCTCAAACCTCAATCCCGAATCCTCAACCCTGAATCGTCAATCTTCAGCCCTCAGTTCTCAACAATCAATTGTCAAACCTCAGTCCTCATTAGAATATCCTCAATTCACAGTCTTCAGTACTCAATCCCCAATCTTCAATCTTCAAATCTCAGTATACAAACATCAATTCGCATCACTCAACACTCAACACTCTGTCCTCAATCTTCAGTCCTCAATCCTCAATCCTCAATCTTCAATCCTCAATACTCAATCTTCAATCTTCAATCCTCAATACTCAATCCTCAGTCCTCAATCCTCAATCGCCAATCCTCAATCCCCAATCCTCAACCTTCAATCCTCAGTCCTCAATCCTCAATCATCAATACTCAGTGTTCAATCATCAATACTCAACATTCAATCCTCAACCCTCAATCCTCTATCCACAATCCTCAATCCTCAATCATCAACCTTCAATCTTCAATACTCAATCTTCAATCCTCAATTCCCAATCCTCAATCGTCAATCCTCAATCCTCAATCCTCAGTCATCAATCCTCAATCTTCAATACTCAATCCTCAATCCTCAATCCTCCATCCTCAATCCTCAATCCTCAATCCTCAATCCTCATTGCTCAAACGTCAATCCTCAACCCTCAGTCCCCATCCTCAATTCTCAATTCTCAATCCTCAATCCTCAATACTCAATCTCCTATCCTAGATCCTCAATCCCCAATACTCTATCCTTAATCCTCAATATTCAATCCTCTATCCCAAGTCCACAATCTTCAATCCCCAAAGCTCAATAATCAATCCTCAATCCTCAGTCCTCAATCGTCAATCATCAGTCCACAATCTTCAATACTCAATCCTCAATACTCAATCCTCAATCCTCAATCCTCAATCCTCAATCATCCATCCTGAATCTTCAATACTCAATCCTCAATCATCTATCCTCAATCCTCAATCGTCAATCCTCATTCTTCAATCCTCAATACCCAATCCTCAATCCTCAATCCTCAATCCTCAATTCTCAATCCTCAATCATCAGTCCTCAGTCCTCAAACCTCAGCCATCATCCTCAATCGTCAATCCTCGTTCCTCAATCCCCAATCCTCAATCTTCAATCCTCCATACTCAATCTTCAATCCTCAAACCTCAAACTTCAATACTCAATCCTCAATCCTCAATCCTCAATCCTCAATACTCAATCTTCAATCCTCAATCCTCAATCCTCAATCCTCAATCCTCAATCCTCAGTCACCAATCCTCAATCTTCAAAACTCAATCGTCAATCGTCAGTCCTCAATTCTCAATCCTCAATCCTCGTGCCTCAAACCTCAATCCTCAACCCTCAGTCCTCATCCTCAATTCTCAATTCTCAATCCTCAAACCTCAATCTTCAATCCTCAATACTCAATCCTCACTCCTCAATACTCAACCATCAATACTCAATTCTCAATACTCAATAGAATATCCTGAATTCTCAGTATTCAATACTCAAACCTCAACGCTCAACCCTCAGCCCTCATCCTCCATCCTCAATCCTCAATCCTCAAACCTCAATCTTCAATCCTCAATACTCAATCTTCGATTCTCAATCCACAATCCTCAACCCTCAATCCCAATCCTCAATCTTCAATCCTCTATCCTCAATCCTCAATCCTCAATCCTCAATCCTCAATCATCAATCCTCAATCCTCAACCCTCAATCCTCAATCCCGAATCGTCAATCATCAATACTCAATCTTCAATGCTCAATCCTCAATCCTCAATCCTCAGTCCTCAATCCTCAATATTCAATACACAACCCTCAAACATCAATCCTCAATACTCAATCATCAATCCTCAATTCTCAATACTCAATAGAATATCCTGAGTTCTCTGTTTTCAATAATCAATCCTCAATCTTCAATCTTCAAGTCTCCACCCACAGACATCAATTCTCATCACTCAACCCTCAACACTCTGTCCTCAAACTTCAATCCTCAATCCTCAATCCTCAATCCTCAATTCTCAGTTCTCAGTCCTCAATCCTCAATCGCCAATCCTCAATCCCCAATCCTCAATCTTCAATCCTCAGTCCTCAATCCTCAATCATCAATGCTCAATGTTCAATCCTCAATACTCAACCTTCAATCCTCAACCCTCAATCCTCAATCCACAATCCTCAATCCTCAATCATCAACCATCAATCCTCAATACTCAATCTTCAATCCTCAATTCCCAATCCTCAATCGTCAATCCTCATTCTTCAATCCTCAATACCCAATTCTCAATCCTCAATCCTCAATACTCAATCTTCAATCCTCAATCCTCAATCCTCAATCCTCAATCCTCAGTCATCAATCCTCAATCCTCAATCATCAACCTTCAATCCTCAATACCTAATCCTCAATCCTCAATACTCAATCCACAATAGTCAATTCTCATTCTTCAATACTCAATACCCAATCCTCAATAAACAGCCTTGAATCATCAATCCTCAATACTCAATCCTCAATCCTCAATCCTGAATCATCAATCCTCAATCCTCAATCATCAACCTTCAATCCTCAATACTCAATCTTCAATCCTCAATACTCAATCCTCAATATTCAACACACAATCATCAAGCATCAATTCTCAATACTCAACCATCAATCCTCAATTCTCAATACTCAATAGAATATCCTGAATTTTCATGATTCAATACTCAATCCACAATATTCAATAATCAAATCTCGACCCTCAAACATCAATTCTCAACACTCAATCCTCAACACTCGGTCCTCTCTCTTCAATCCTCCATCCTCAATCCTCTATCCCCAAGCGTCAATCCTCAATCCTCAATCCTCAATCCTCAACACTCAATCCTCAGTCCTCAAACCTCAATTCCCAATCCTCAATCCTGAATGCTCAATCTTCATCCCTCAGTCCGCAACAATCAATTGTCAATCCTCAATCCTCAATAGAATATCCTCATTTCACAGTTTTCAATACTGAATCCCCAATCTTCAATCTTCAAATCTCAATCCACAGACATCAATTCTCATCACTCAACCCTCAACACTCAGTCCTCAATCTTCAATCCTCAATCCCCAATCCTCAATCTTCAATCCTCCATACTCAATCTTCAATCCTCAATCCTCAATCATCAATCCTCAATCCTCAATCCTCAGTCGTCAATCCTCAATCTTCAATACTCAATCCTCAATCATCAATCCTCAATCCTCAATCCTCAATCCACATTCCTCAATCCTCAATCCTCAACCCTCAGTCCTCATCCTCAATCCTCAATTCTTAACCCTCAATCCTCAATCCTCAATCTTCAATCCTCAATAATCAATCCTCAATACTCAGTCTTCAATCCTCAATCCTCAATCCTCAATCCTCAGTCCGCAATCCTCAATCATCAATCCTCAATCTTCAATACTCAATCCTCGATCCTCAATCCTCAATCCTCAATACTCAATCTTCAATCCTCAATCCTCAATCCTCAAGCCTCAATCCTCAATCCTCAGTCATCTATCCTCAATCTTCAAAACTCAATCGTCAATCCTCAGTCCTCAATTCTCAATCCTCAATCCTCGTTCCTCAAACCTCAATCCTCAACCCTCGGTCCTCATCCTCAATCCTCAATCCTCAACCCTCAGTCCTCATCCTCAATCCTCAATTCTTAACCCTCAATCCTCAATCCTCAATCTTCAATCCTCAATAATCAATCCTCAATACTCTGTCTTCAATCCTCAATCCTCAATCCTCAATCCACAGTCCGCAATCCTCAATCATCAATCCTCAACCTTCAATCCTCAGTCCTCCATCCTCAATCATCAATACTCAATGTTCAATCCTCAATACTCAACATTCAATCCTCAACCCTCAATCTTCTATCCACAATCCTCAATCCTCAATCGTCAACCTTCAATCTTCAATACTCAATCTTCAATCCTCAATTCCCAATCCTCAATCGTCTATCCTCAATCCTCAATCCTCAGTCATCAATCCTCAATCTTCAATACTCAATCCTCAATCCTCAATCCTCAATCCTCAATCCTCAATCCTCATTGCTCAAACGTCAATCCTCAACCCTCAGTCCCCATCCTCAATTCTCAATTCTCAATCCTCAATCCTCAATACTCAATCATCAATCCTCAATAATCAATCTCCTATCCTAGATCCTCAATCCCCAATACTCTATCCTTAATCCTCAATATTCAATCCTCTATCCAAAGTCCACAATCTTCAATCCCCAAAGCTCAATAATCAATCCTCAATCCTCAGTCCTCAATCGTCAATCATCAGTCCACAATCTTCAATACTCAATTCTCAATCCTCAATCCTCAATCCTCAATCCTCAATCATCTATCCTGAAGCTTCAATACTCAATCCTCAATCCTCAATCCTCAATCCTCAATCGTCAATCCTCATTCTTCAATCCTCAATACCCAATCATCAATCCTCAATCCTCAATACTCAATTCTCAATCCTCAATCCTCTGTCCTCAGTCCTCAAACCTCAGTCCTCAAACCTCAGCCATCATCCTCAATCGTCAATCCTCGTTCCTCAATCCTCAATCCTCAATCTTCAATCCTCCATACACAATCTTCAATCCTCAATCCTCAATCATCAATCCTCAATCCTCAACCCTCAGTCCTGAATCCTCATTCTTCAACCCTCAATACCCAATACTCAATCTTCGATCCTCAATCCCCAATCCTCAATCCTTAATCCTCAATCTTCAATCCTCAATCCCCAGTCCACAATCTTCAATCCTCAATGCTCAATCCTCAATCCTCAATCCTGAGTCATCAGTCCTCAATCCTCAATCCTCAAACCTCAATCCTCAACCGTCAGTCCTCGTCCTCAAACCTCAATCCCGAATCCTCAACCCTGAATCGTCAATCTTCAACCCTCAGTCCTCAACAATCAATTGTCAATCCTCAGTCCTCATTAGAATATCCTCAATTCACAGTTTTCAGTACTCAATCCCCAATCTTCAATCTTCAAATCTCAGTATACAAACATCAATTCGCATCACTCAACACTCAACACTCAGTCCTCAATCTTCAGTCCTCAATCCTCAATCCTCAATCTTCAATCCTCAATACTCAATCTTCAATCTTCAATCCTCAATCCTCAATTCTCAATCCTCAGTCCTCAATCCTCAATCGCCAATCCTCAGTCCCCAATCCTCAACCTTCAATCCTCAGTCCTCAATCCTCAATCATCAATACTCAATGTTCAATCCTCAATACTCAACATTCAATCCTCAACCCTCAATCTTCTATCCACAATCCTCAATCCTCAATCATCAACCTTCAATCTTCAATACTCAATCTTCAATCCTCAATTCCCAATCCTCAATCGCCAATCCTCAATCCTCAATCCTCAGTCATCAATCCTCAATCTTCAATACTCAATCCTCAATCCTCAATCCTCAATCCTCAATCCTCAATCCTCAATCCTCATTGCTCAAACGTCAATCCTCAACCCTCAGTCCCCATCCTCAATTCTCAATTCTCAATCCTCAATCCTCAATACTCAATCATCAATCCTCAATAATCAATCACCTATCCTAGATCCTCAATCCCCAATACTCAATCCTCAATCCTCAATCCTCAATCCTCAATCCTGATTCTTCAATCCTCAATCCTGAATCCTCAATCCTCAATCTTCAATCTCCTATCCTAGATCCTCAATCCCCAATACTCTATCCTTAATCCTCAATATTCGATCCTCTATCCCCAGTCCACAATCTTCAATCCCCAAAGCTCAATAATCAATCCTCAATCCTCAGTCCTCAATCATCAATCATCAGTCCACAATCTTCAATACTCAATCCTCGATCCTCAGTCCTCAATCCTCAATCCTCAATCCTCAATCCTCAATCATCCATCCTGAAGCTTCAATACTCAATCCTCAATCCTCAATCCTCAATCCTCAATCGTCAATCCTCATTCTTCAATCCTCAATACCCAATCATCAATCCTCAATCCTCAATCCTCAATTCTCAATCCTCAATCCTCAGTCCTCAGTCCTCAAACCTCAGTCCTCAAACCTCAGCCATCATCCTCAATCTTCAATCCTCCATACTCAATCTTCAATCCTCAATCCTCAATCATCAATCCTCAATCCTCAATCCTCAGTCATGAATCCTCATTCTTCAATCCTCAATACCCAATCCTCAATCTTCGATCCTCCATACTCAATCTTCAATCCTCAAACCTCAATCTTCAATACTCAATCCTCAATCCTCAATCCTCAATCCTCAATACTCAATCTTCAATCCTCAATCCTCAATCCTCAGTCCTCAATCCGCAATCCTCAGTCACCAATCCTCAATCTTCAAAACTCAATCGTCAATCGTCAGTCCTCAATTCTCAATCCTCAATCCTCGTGCCTCGAACCTCAATCCTCAACCCTCTGTCCTCATCCTCAATTCTCAATTCTCAATCCTCAAACCTCAATCTTCAATCCTCAATACTCAATCCTCACTCCTCAATACTCAACCATCAATACTCAATTCTCAATACTCAATAGAATATCCTGAATTCTCAGTATTCAATACTCAAACCTAAACGCTCAACCCTCAGCCCTCATCCTCCATCCTCAATCCTCCATCCTCAAACCTCAATCTTCAATCCTCAATACTCAATCTTCGATTCTCAATCCACAATCCTCAACCCTCAATCCCAATCCTCAATCTTCAATCCTCTATCCTCAATCCTCAATCCTCAATCCTCAATCCTCAATCATCAATCCTCAATCCTCAACCCTCAATCCTCAATCCCGAATCGTCAATCATCAATACTCAATCTTCAATGCTCAATCCTCAATCCTCAATCCTCAGTCCTCAATCCTCAATATTCAATACACAACCCTCAAACATCAATCCTCAATACTCAATCATCAATCCTCAATTCTCAATACTCAATAGAATATCCTGAGTTCTCTGTTTTCAATAATCAATCCTCAATCTTCAATCTTCAAGTCTCCATCCACAGACATCAATTCTCATCACTCAACCCTCAACACTCTGTCCTCAAACTTCAATCCTCAATCCTCAATCCTCAGTCCTCAATTCTCAATCCTCAGTCCTCAATCCTCAATCGCCAATCCTCAATCCCCAATCCTCAATCTTCAATCCTCAGTCCTCAATCCTCAATCATCAATGCTCAATGTTCAATCCTCAATACTCAACCTTCAATCCTCAACCATCAATCCTCAATCCACAATCCTCAATCCTCAATCATCAACCATCAATCCTCAATACTCAATCTTCAATCCTCAATTCCCAATCCTCAATCGTCAATCCTCATTCTTCAATCCTCAATACCCAATTCTCAATCCTCAATCCTCAATACTCAATCTTCAATCCTCAATCCTCAATCCTCAATCCTCAACCCTCAGCCCTCATCCTCAATCCTCAATCCTGAATCCTCAATCCTCAATGTTCAATCCTCAATACACAGTCTTGAATCATCAATCCTCAATACTCAATCCTCAATCCACAATCCTGAATCATCAATCCTCAATCCTCAATCATCAGCCTTCAATCCTCAATACTCAGTCTTCAATCCTCAATACTCAATCCTCAATATTCAACACACAACCATCAAGCATCAATTCTCAATACTCAACCATCAATCCTCAATTCTCAATACTCAATAGAATATCCTGAATTCTCATGATTCAATACTCAATCCACAATATTCAATAATCAAACTTCGATCCTCAAACATCAATTCTCAACACTCAATCCTCAACACTCGGTCCTCTCTCTTCAATCCTCCATCCTCAATCCTCTATCCCCAAGCGTCAATCCTCAATCCTCAATCCTCAATCCTCAACACTCAATCCTGAGTCCTCAAACCTCAATTCCGAATCCTCAATCCTGAATGCTCAATCTTCATCCCTCAGTCCGCAACAATCAATTGTCAATCCTCAATCCTCAATAGAATATCCTCAATTCACAGTTTTCAATACTGAATCCCCAATCTTCAATCTTCAAATCTCAATCCACAGACATCAATTCTCATTACTCAACCCTCAACACTCAGTCCTCAATCTTCAATCCTCAATCCTCAATCCTCAATCTTCAATCCTCCATACTCAATCTTCAATCCTCAATCCTCAATCATCAATCCTCAATCCTCAATCCTCAGTCATCAATCCTCAATCTTCAATACTCAATCCTCAATCATCAATCCTCAATCCTCAATCCTCAATCCACATTCCTCAATCCTCAATCCTCAACCCTCAGTCCTCATCCTCAATCCTCAATTCTTAACCCTCAATCCTCAATCCTCAATCTTCAATCCTCAATAATCAATCCTCAATACTCAGTCTTCAATCCTCAATCCTCAATCCTCAATCCTCAGTCCGCAATCCTCAATCATCAATCCTCAATCTTCAATGCTCAATCCTCGATCCTCAATCCTCAATCCTCAATACTCAATCTTCAATCCTCAATCCTCAATCCTCAATCCTCAATCCTCAATCCTCAATCCTCAGTCATCTATCCTCAATCTTCAAAACTCAATCGTCAATCCTCAGTCCTCAATTCTCAATCCTCAATCCTCGTTCCTCAAACCTCAATCCTCAACCCTCAGTCCTCATTCTCAATTCTCAATTCTCAATCCTCAAACCTCAATCTTCAATCCTCAATACTCAATCATCAATCCTCAATACTCAACCATCAATACTCAATTCTCAATACTCAATAGAATATCCTGAATTCTCAGTATTCAATACTCAAACCTCAACCCTCAACCCTCAGCCCTCATCCTCCATTCTCAATCCTCAATCCTCAAACCTCAATCTTCAATCCTCAATACTCAATCTTCGATTCTCAATCCACAATCCTCAACCCTCAATCCCAATCCTCAATCTTCAATCCTCAATCCTCAATCCTCAATCCTCAATCCTCAATCCTCAATCCTCAATCATCAATCCTCAATCCTCAACCCTCAATCCTCAATCCTCAATCTTCAATCATCAATAATCAATCTTCAGTGCTCAACCCTCAATCCTGAATCCTCAATCCTCAATCCTCAATATTCAATACACAACCCTCAAACATCAATCCTCAATACTCAATCATCAATCCTCAATTCTCAATACTCAATCCTCAATCTTCAATCCTCAATACTTAGTCTTCAGTCATCAATCCTCAATCCTCAATCCTCAAACCTCAATCCTCAGTCATCAATCCTCAATCCTCAATCATCAACCTTCAATCCTCAATACCTAATCCTCAATCCTCAATACTCAATCCACAATAGTCAATTCTCATTCTTCAATCCTCAATACCCAATCCTCAATCCTCAATCCTCAATCATCCATCCTGAATCTTCAATACTCAATCCTCAATCATCAATCCTCAATCCTCAATCGTCAATCCTCATTCTTCAATCCTCAATACCCAATCCTCAATCCTCAATCCTCAATCCTCAATTCTCAATCCTCAATCATCAGTCCTCAATCCTCAACCCTCAATCCTCAATCCCGAATCTTCAATCATCAATACTCAATCTTCAATGCTCAATCCTCAATCCTCAATCCTCAGTCCTCAATCCTCAATATTCAATACACAACCCTCAAACGTCAATCCTCAAAACTCAAACGTCAATCCTCAATTCTCAATACTCAATAGAATATCCTGAGTTCTCTGTTTTCAATAATCAATCCTCAATCTTCAATCTTCAAGTCTCCATCCACAGACATCAATTCTCATCACTCAACCCTCAGCACTCTGTCCTCAAATTTCTATCCTCAATCCTCAATCCTCAATCCTCAATTCTCAATCCTCAGTCCTCAATCCTCAATCGCCAATCCTCAATCCCCAATCCTCAATCTTCAATCCTCAGTCCTCAATCCTCAATCATCAATGCTCAATGTTCAACTATCAATACTCAACCTTCAATCCTCAACCCTCAATCCTCAATCCACAGTTCTCAATCCTCAATCATCAACCTTCAATCCTCAATCCTCAATCCTCAATCCTCAATCCTCAATCATCAATCCTCAATCCTCAACCCTCAATCCTCAATCCTCAATCTTCAATCATCAATAATCAATATTCAATGCTCAATCCTCAATCCTGAATCCTCAATCCTCAATCCTCAATATTCAATACACAACCCTCAAACATCAATCCTCAATACTCAATCATCAATCCTCAATTCTCAATACTCAATCCTCAATCTTCAATCCTCAATACTTAGTCTTCAGTCATCAATCCTCAATCCTCAATCCTCAATCCTCAATCCTCAGTCATCAATCCTCAATCCTCAATCATCAACCTTCAATCCTCAATACCTAGTCCTCAATCCTCAATACTCAATCCACAATAGTCAATTCTCATTCTTCAATCCTCAATACCCAATCCTCAATCCTCAATCCTCAATCATCCATCCTGAATCTTCAATACTCAATCCTCAATCATCAATCCTCAATCCTCAATCGTCAATCCTCATTCTTCAATCCTCAATACCCAATCCTCAATCCTCAATCCTCAATCCTCAATTCTCAATCCTCAATCATCAGTCCTCAGCCCTCAAACCTCAGTCCTCAAACCTCAGCCATCATCCTCAATCGTCAATCCTCGTTCCTCAATCCTCAATCCTCAATCTTCAATCCTCCATACTCAATCTTCAATCCTCAATACTCAATCTTCGATTCTCAATCCACAATCCTCAACCCTCAATCCCAATCCTCAATCTTCAATCCTCTATCCTCAATCCTCAATCCTCAATCCTCAATCCTCAATCATCAATCCTCAATCCTCAACCCTCAATCCTCAATCCCGAATCTTCAATCATCAATACTCAATCTTCAATGCTCAATCCTCAATCCTCAATCCTCAGTCCTCAATCCTCAATATTCAATACACAACCCTCAAACGTCAATCCTCAAAACTCAATCGTCAATCCTCAATTCTCAATACTCAATAGAATATCCTGAGTTCTCTGTTTTCAATAATCAATCCTCAATCTTCAATCTTCAAGTCTCCATCCACAGACATCAATTCTCATCACTCAACCCTCAACACTCTGTCCTCAAATTTCAATCCTCAATCCTCAATCCTCAATCCTCAATTCTCAATCCTCAGTCCTCAATCCTCAATCGCCAATCCTCAATCCCCAATCCTCAATCTTCAATCCTCAGTCCTCAATCCTCAATCATCAATGCTCAATGTTCAACTATCAATACTCAACCTTCAATCCTCAACCCTCAATCCTCAATCCACAATTCTCAATCCTCAATCATCAACCTTCAATCCTCAATACTCAATCTTCAATCCTCAATTCCCAATCCTCAATCGTCAATCCTCATTCCTCTATCCTCAATACCCAATTCTCAATCTTCGATCCTCAATACTCAATCTTCAATCCTCAATCCTCAATCCTCAATCCTCAACCCTCAGCCCTCATCCTCAATCCTCAATCCTGAATCCTCAATCCTCAATGTTCAATCCTCAATAAACAGCCTTGAATCATCAATCCTCAATACTCAATCCTCAATCCTCAATCCTGAATCATCAATCCTCAATCCTCAATCATCAACCTTCAATCCTCAATACTCAATCTTCAATCCTCAATACTCAATCCTCAATATTCAACACACAACCATCAAGCATCAATTCTCAATACTCAACCATCAATCCTCAATTCTCAATACTCAATAGAATATCCTGAATTTTCATGATTCAATACTCAATCCACAATATTCAATAATCAAATCTCGACCCTCAAACATCAATTCTCAACACTCAATCCTCAACACTCGGTCCTCTCTCTTCAATCCTCCATCCTCAATCCTCTATCCGCAAGCGTCAATCCTCAATCCTCAATCCTCAATCCTCAACACTCAATCCTCAGTCCTCAAACCTCAATTCCGAATCCTCAATCCTGAATGCTCAATCTTCATCCCTCAGTCCGCAACAATCAATTGTCAATCCTCAATCCTCAATAGAATATCCTCATTTCACAGTTTTCAATACTGAATCCCCAATCTTCAATCTTCAAATCTCAATCCACAGACATCAATTCTCATCACTCAACCCTCAACACTCAGTCCTCAATCTTCAATCCTCAATTCTCAATCCTCAGTCCTCAATCCTCAATCGCCAATCCTCAATCCCCAATCCTCAACCTTCAGTCCTCAGTCCTCAATCCTCAATCATCAATACTCAGTGTTCAATCATCAATACTCAACATTCAATCCTCAACCCTCAATCCTCTATCCACAATCCTCAATCCTCAATCATCAACCTTCAATCTTCAATACTCAATCTTCAATCCTTAATTCCCAATCCTCAATCGTCAATCCTCAATCCTCAATCCTCAGTCATCAATCCTCAATCTTCAATACTCAATCCTCAATCCTCAATTCTCCATCCTCAATCCTCAATCCTCAATCCTCAATCCTCATTGCTCAAACGTCAATCCTCAACCCTCAGTCCCCATCCTCAATTCTCAATTCTCAATCCTCAATCCTCAATACTCAATCTTCAATCCTCAATAATCAATCTCCTATCCTAGATCCTCAATCCCCAATACTCTATCCTTAATCCTCAATATTCAATCCTCTATCCCAAGTCCACAATCTTCAATCCCCAAAGCTCAATAGTCAATCCTCAATCCTCAGTCCTCAATCGTCAATCATCAGTCCACAATCTTCAATACTCAATCCTCAATACTCAATCCTCAATCCTCAATCCTCAATCCTCAATCATCCATCCTGAATCTTCAATACTCAATCCTCAATCATCAATCCTCAATCCTCAATCGTCAATCCTCATTCTTCAATCCTCAATACCCAATCCTCAATCCTCAATCCTCAATCCTCAATTCTCAATCCTCAATCATCAGTCCTCAGTCCACAAACCTCAGTCCTCAAACCTCAGCCATCATCCTCAATCGTCAATCCTCGTTCCTCAATCCCCAATCCTCAATCTTCAATCCTCCATACTCAATCTTCAATCCTCAAACCTCAATCTTCAATACTCAATCCTCAATCCTCAATCCTCAATCCTCAATACTCAATCTTCAATCCTCAATCCTCAATCCTCAATCCTCAATCCTCAATCCTCAGTCACCAATCCTCAATCTTCAAAACTCAATCGTCAATCGTCAGTCCTCAATTCTCAATCCTCAATCCTCGTGCCTCAAACCTCAATCCTCAACCCTCAGTCCTCATCCTCAATTCTCAATTCTCAATCCTCAAACCTCAATCTTCAATCCTCAATACTCAATCCTCACTCCTCAATACTCAACCATCAATACTCAATTCTCAATACTCAATAGAATATCCTGAATTCTCAGTATTCAATACTCAAACCTCAACGCTCAACCCTCAGCCCTAATCCTCCATCCTCAATCCTCAATCCTCAAACCTCAATCTTCAATCCTCAATACTCAATCTTCGATTCTCAATCCACAATCCTCAACCCTCAATCCCAATCCTCAATCTTCAATCCTCTATCCTCAATCCTCAATCCTCAATCCTCAATCTTCAATCATCAATCCTCAATCCTCAACCCTCAATCCTCAATCCCGAATCGTCAATCATCAATACTCAATCTTCAATGCTCAATCCTCAATCCTCAATCCTCATTCCTCAATCCTCAATATTCAATACACAACCCTCAAACATCAATCCTCAATACTCAATCATCAATCCTCAATTCTCAATACTCAATAGAATATCCTGAGTTCTCTGTTTTCAATAATCAATCCTCAATCTTCAATCTTCAAGTCTCTATCCACAGACATCAATTCTCATCACTCAACCCTCAACACTCTGTCCTCAAACTTCAATCCTCAATCCTCAATCCTCAATCCTCAATTCTCAATCCTCAGTCCTCAATCCTCAATCGCCAATCCTCAATCCCCAATCCTCAATCTTCAATCCTCAGTCCTCAATCCTCAATCATCAATGCTCAATGTTCAATCCTCAATACTCAACCTTCAATCCTCAACCGTCAATCCTCAATCCACAATCCTCAATCCTCAATCATCAACCATCAATCCTCAATACTCAATCTTCAATCCTCAATTCCCAATCCTCAATCGTCAATCCTCATTCTTCAATCCTCAATACCCAATTCTCAATCCTCAATCCTCAATACTCAATCTTCAATCCTCAATCCTCAATCCTCAATCCTCAACCCTCAGCTCTCATCCTCAATCCTCAATCCTGAATCCTCAATCCTCAATCATCCATCCTGAAGCTTCAATACTCAATCCTCAATCCTCAATCCTCAATCCTCAATCGTCAATCCTCATTCTTCAATCCTCAATACCCAATCATCAATCCTCAATCCTCAATCCTCAATTCTCAATCCTCAATCCTCAGTCCTCAGTCCTCAAACCTCAGTCCTCAAACCTCAGCCATCATCCTCAATCTTCAATCCTCCATACTCAATCTTCAATCCTCAATCCTCAATCATCAATCCTCAATCCTCAATCCTCAGTCATGAATCCTCATTCTTCAATCCTCAATCTTCGATCCTCAATCCCCAATCCTCAATCCTTAATCCTCAATCTTCAATCCTCAATCCCCAGTCCACAATCTTCAATCCTCAATGCTCAATCCTCAATCCTCAATCCTCAGTCATCAGTCCTCAATCCTCAATCCTCAAACCTAAATTCTCAACCGTTAGTCCTCGTCCTCAAACCTCAATCCCGAATCCTCAACCCTGAATCGTCAATCTTCAGCCCTCAGTCCTCAACAATCAATTGTCAAACCTCAGTCCTCATTAGAATATCCTCAATTCACAGTCTTCAGTACTCAATCCCCAATCTTCAATCTTCAAATCTCAGTATACAAACATCAATTCGCATCACTCAACACTCAACACTCAGTCCTCAATCTTCAGTCCGCAATCCTCAATCCTCAATCTTCAATCCTCAATACTCAATCTTCAATCTTCAATCCTCAATTCTCAATCCTCAGTCCTCAATCCTCAATCGCCAATCCTCAATCCCCAATCCTCAACCTTCAGTCCTCAGTCCTCAATCCTCAATCATCAGTACTCAGTGTTCAATCATCAATACTCAACATTCAATCCTCAACCCTCAATCCTCTATCCACAATCCTCAATCCTCAATCATCAACCTTGAATCTTCAATACTCAATCTTCAATCCTCAATTCCCAATCCTCAATCGTCAATCCTCAATCCTCAATCCTCAGTCATCAATCCTCAATCTTCAATACTCAATCCTCAATCCTCAATCCTCCATCCTCAATCCTCAATCCTCAATCCTCAATCCTCATTGCTCAAACGTCAATCCTCAACCCTCAGTCCCCATCCTCAATTCTCAATTCTCAATCCTCAATCCTCAATACTCAATCTTCAATCCTCAATAATCAATCTCCTATCCTAGATCCTCAATCCCCAATACTCTATCCTTAATCCTCAATATTCAATCCTCTATCCCAAGTCCACAATCTTCAATCCCCAAAGCTCAATAATCAATCCTCAATCCTCAGTCCTCAAGCGTCAATCATCAGTCCACAATCTTCAATACTCAATCCTCAATACTCAATCCTCAATCCTCAATCCTCAATCCTCAATCATCCATCCTGAATCTTCAATACTCAATCCTCAATCATCAATCCTCAATCCTCAATCGTCAATCCTCATTCTTCAATCCTCAATACCCAATCCTCAATCCTCAATCCTCAATCCTCAATTCTCAATCCTCAATCATCAGTTCTCAGTCCACAAACCTCAGTCCTCAAACCTCAGCCATCATCCTCAATCGTCAATCCTCGTTCCTCAATCCCCAATCCTCAATCTTCAATCCTCCATACTCAATCTTCAATCCTCAAACCTCAATCTTCAATACTCAATCCTCAATCCTCAATCCTCAATCCTCAATACTCAATCTTCAATCCTCAATCCTCAATCCTCAATCCTCAATCCTCAATCCTCAGTCACCAATCCTCAATCTTCAAAACTCAATCGTCAATCGTCAGTCCTCAATTCTCAATCCTCAATCCTCGTGCCTCAAACCTCAATCCTCAACCCTCAGTCCTCATCCTCAATTCTCAATTCTCAATCCTCAAACCTCAATCTTCAATCCTCAATACTCAATCCTCACTCCTCAATACTCAACAATCAATACTCCATTCTCAATACTCAATAGAATATCCTGAATTCTCAGTATTCAATACTCAAACCTCAACGCTCAACCCTCAGCCCTAATCCTCCATCCTCAATCCTCAATCCTCAAACCTCAATCTTCAATCCTCAATACTCAATCTTCGATTCTCAATCCACAATCCTCAACCCTCAATCCCAATCCTCAATCTTCAATCCTCTATCCTCAATCCTCAATCCTCAATCCTCAATCTTCAATCATCAATCCTCAATCCTCAACCCTCAATCCTCAATCCCGAATCGTCAATCATCAATACTCAATCTTCAATGCTCAATCCTCAATCCTCAATCCTCATTCCTCAATCCTCAATATTCAATACACAACCCTCAAACATCAATCCTCAATACTCAATCATCAATCCTCAATTCTCAATACTCAATAGAATATCCTGAGTTCTCTGTTTTCAATAATCAATCCTCAATCTTCAATCTTCAAGTCTCCATCCACAGACATCAATTCTCATCACTCAACCCTCAACACTCTGTCCTCAAACTTCAATCCTCAATCCTCAATCCTCAATCCTCAATTCTCAATCCTCAGTCCTCAATCCTCAATCGCCAATCCTCAATCCCCAATCCTCAATCTTCAATCCTCAGTCCTCAATCCTGAATCATCAATGCTCAATGTTCAATCCTCAATACTCAACCTTCAATCCTCAACCCTAAATCCTCAATCCACAATCCTCAATCCTCAATCATCAACCATCAATCCTCAATACTCAATCTTCAATCCTCAATTCCCAATCCTCAATCGTCAATCCTCATTCTTCATTCCTCAATACCCAATTCTCAATCCTCAATCCTCAATACTCAATCTTCAATCCTCAATCCTCAATCCTCAATCCTCAACCCTCAGCTCTCATCCTCAATCCTCAATCCTGAATCCTCAATCCTCAATGTTCAATCCTCAATACACAGTCTTGAATCATCAATCCTCAATACTCAATCCTCAATCCACAATCCTGAATCATCAATCCTCAATCCTCAATCATCAGCCTTCAATCCTCAATACTCAGTCTTCAATCCTCAATACTCAATCCTCAATATTCAACACACAACCATCAAGCATCAATTCTCAATACTCAACCATCAATCCTCAATTCTCAATACTCAATAGAATATCCTGAATTCTCATGCTTCAATACTCAATCCACAATATTCAATAATCAAACCTCGATCCTCAAACATCAATTCTCAACACTCAATCCTCAACACTCGGTCCTCTCTCTTCAATCCTCCATCCTCAATCCTCTATCCCCAAGCGTCAATCCTCAATCCTCAATCCTCAATCCTCAACACTCAATCCTCAGTCCTCAAACCTCAATTCCGAATCCTCAATCCTGAATGCTCAATCTTCATCCCTCAGTCCGCAACAATCAATTGTCAATCCTCAATCCTCAATAGAATATCCTCAATTCACAGTTTTCAATACTGAATCCCCAATCTTCAATCTTCTAATCTCAATCCACAGACATCAATTCTCATCACTCAACCCTCAACACTCAGTCCTCAATCTTCAATCCTCAATCCTCAATCCTCAATCTTCAATCCTCCATACTCAATCCACATTCCTCAATCCTCAATCCTCAACCCTCAGTCCTCATTCTCAATCCTCAATTCTTAACCCTCAATCCTCAATACTCAATCTTCAATCCTCAATAATCAATCCTCAATACTCAGTCTTCAATCCTCAATCCTCAATCCTCAATCCTCAGTCCGCAATCCTCAATGATCAATCCTCAATCTTCAATACTCAATCCTCGATCCTCAATCCTCAATCCTCAATACTTAATCTTCAATCCTCAATCCTCAATCCTCAATCCTCAATCCTCAATCCTCAGTCATCTATCCTCAATCTTCAAAACTCAATCGTCAATCCTCAGTCCTCAATTCTCAATCCTAAATCCTCGTTCCTCAAACCTCAATCCTCAAACCTCAGTCCTCATCCTCAATTCTCAATTCTCAATCCTCAAACCTCAATCTTCAATCCTCAATACTCAATCCTCAATCCTCAATACTCAACCATCAATACTCAATTCTCAATACTCAATAGAATATCCTGAATTCTCAGTATTCAATACTCAAACCTCAACCCTCAACCCTCGGCCCTCATCCTCCATTCTCAATCCTCAATCCTCAAACCTCAATCTTCAATCCTCAATACTCAATCTTCGATTCTCAATCCACAATCCTCAAGCCTCAATCCCAATTCTCAATCTTCAATCCTCAATCCTCAATCCTCAATCCTCAATCCTCAATCCTCAATCCTCAATCCTCAATCATCAATCCTCAATCCTCAACCCCCAATTCTCAATCCTCAGCCTTCAATCATCAATAATCAATCTTCAATGCTCAATCCTCAATCCTGAATCCTCAATCCTCAATCCTCAATATTCAATACACAACCCTCAAACATCAATCCTCAATACTCAATCATCAATCCTCAATTCTCAATACTCAATCCTCAACCTTCAATCCTCAATACTTAGTCTTCAGTCATCAATCCTCAATCCTCAATCGTCAAACCTCAATCCTCAGTCATCAATCCTCAATCCTCAATCATCAACCTTCAATCCTCAATACCTAATCCTCAATCCTCAATACTCAATCCACAATTGTCAATTCTCATTCTTCAATCCTCAATACCCAATCCTCAATCCTCAATCCTCAATCATCCATCCTGAATCTTCAATACTCAATCCTCAATCATCAATCCTCAATCCTCAATCGTCAATCCTCATTCTTCAATCCTCAATACCCAATCCTCAATCCTCAATCCTCAATCCTCAATTCTCAATCCTCAATCATCAGTCCTCAGTCCTCAAACCTCAGTCCTCAAACCTCAGCCATCATCCTCAATCGTCAATCCTCGTTCCTCAATCCCCAATCCTCAATCTTCAATCCTCCATACTCAATCTTCAATCCTCAATACTCAATCTTCGGTTCTCAATCCACAATCCTCAACCCTCAATCCCAATCCTCAATCTTCAATCCTCTATCCTCAATCCTCAATCCTCAATCCTCAATCCTCAATCATCAATCCTCAATCCTCAACCCTCAATCCTCAATCCCGAATCTTCAATCATCAATACTCAATCTTCAATGCTCAATCCTCAATCCTCAATCCTCAGTCCTCAATCCTCAATATTCAATACACAACCCTCAAACGTCAATCCTCAAAACTCAATCGTCAATCCTCAATTCTCAATACTCAATAGAATATCCTGAGTTCTCTGTTTTCAATAATCAATCCTCAATCTTCAATCTTCAAGTCTCCATCCACATACATCATTTCTCATCACTCAACCCTCAACACTCTGTCCTCAAATTTCAATCCTCAATCCTCAATCCTCAATCCTCAATTCTCAATCCTCAGTCCTCAATCCTCAATCGCCAATCCTCAATCCCCAATCCTCAATCTTCAATCCTCAGTCCTCAATCCTCAATCATCAATGCTCAATGTTCAACTATCAATACTCAACCTTCAATCCTCAACCCTCTATCCTCAATCCACAATTCTCAATCCTCAATCATCAACCTTCAATCCTCAATACTCAATCTTCAATCCTCAATTCCCAATCCTCAATCGTCAATCCTCATTCTTCTATCCTCAATACCCAATTCTCAATCCTCGATCCTCAATACTCAATCTTCAATCCTCAATCCTCAATCCTCAATCCTCAACCCTCAGCCCTCATCCTCAATCCTCAATCCTGAATCCTCAATCCTCAATTTTCAATCTCCTATCCTAGATCCTCAATCCCCAATACTCTATCCTTAATCCTCAATATTCGATCCTCTATCCCCAGTCCACAATCTTCAATCCCCAAATCTCAATAATCAATCCTCAATCCTCAGTCCTCAATCGTCAATCATCAGTCCACAATCTTCAATACTCAATCCTCAATCCTCAATCCTCAATCCTCAATCCTCAATCCTCAATCCTCAATCATCCATCCTGAAGCTTCAATACTCAATCCTCAATCCTCAATCCTCAATCCTCAATCGTCAATCCTCATTCTTCAATCCTCAATACCCAATCATCAATCCTCAATCCTCAATCCTCAATTCTCAATCCTCAATCCTCAGTCCTCAGTCCTCAAACCTCAGTCCTCAAACCTCAGCCATCATCCTCAATCTTTAGTCCTCCATACTCAATCTTCAATCCTCAATCCTCAATCATCAATCCTCAATCCTCAATCCTCAGTCATGAATCCTCATTCTTCAATCCTCAATACCCAATCCTCAATCTTCGATCCTCAATCCCCAATCCTCAATCCTTAATCCTCAATCTTCAATCCTCAATCCCCAGTCCACAATCTTCAATCCTCAATGCTCAATCCTCAATCCTCAATCCTCAGTCATCAGTCCTCAATCCTCAATCCTCAAACCTAAATTCTCAACCGTTAGTCCTCGTCCTCAAACCTCAATCCCGAATCCTCAACCCTGAATCGTCAATCTTCAGCCCTCAGTCCTCAACAATCAATTGTCAAACCTCAGTCCTCATTAGAATATCCTCAATTCACAGTCTTCAGTACTCAATCCCCAATCTTCAATCTTCAAATCTCAGTATACAAACATCAATTCGCATCACTCAACACTCAACACTCAGTCCTCAATCTTCAGTCCTCAATCCTCAATCCTCAATCTTCAATCCTCAATACTCAATCTTCAATCTTCAATCCTCAATACTCAATCCTCAGTCCTCAAACCTCAATCGCCAATCCTCAATCCCCAATCCTCAACCTTCAATCCTCAGTCCTCAATCCTCAATCATCAATACTCAGTGTTCAATCATCAATACTCAACATTCAATCCTCAACCCTCAATCCTCTATCCACAATCCTCAATCCTCAATCATCAACCTTCAATCTTCAATACTCAATCTTCAATCCTCAATTCCCAATCCTCAATCGTCAATCCTCAATCCTCAATCCTCAGTCATCAATCCTCAATCTTCAATACTCAATCCTCAATCCTCAATCCTCAATCCTCAATACTCAATCTTCAATCCTCAATCCTCAATCCTCAATCCTCAATCCTCAATCCTCAGTCACCAATCCTCAATCTTCAAAACTCAACCGTCAATCGTCAGTCCTCAATTCTCAATCCTCAATCCTCGTGCCTCAAACCTCAACCCTCAACCCTCAGTCCTCATCCTCAATTCTCAATTCTCAATCCTCAAACCTCAATCTTCAATCCTCAATACTCAATCCTCACTCCTCAATATTCAACCATCAATACTCAATTCTCAATACTCAATAGAATATCCTGAATTCTCAGTATTCAATACTCAAACCTCAACGCTCAACCCTCAGCCCTCATCCTCCATCCTCAATCCTCAATCCTCAAACCTCAATCTTCAATCCTCAATACTCAACCTTCGATTCTCAATCCACAATCCTCAACCCTCAATCCCAATCCTCAATCTTCAATCCTCTATCCTCAATCCTCAATCCTCAATCCTCAATCCTCAGTCATCAATCCTCAATCCTCAACCCTCAATCCTCAATCCCGAATCGTCAATCATCAATACTCAATCTTCAATGCTCAATCCTCAATCCTCAATCCTCAGTCCTCAATCCTCAATATTCAATACACAACCCTCAAACATCAATCCTCAATACTCAAACATCAATCCTCAATTCTCAATACTCAATAGAATATCCTGAGTTCTCTGTTTTCAATAATCAATCCTCAATCTGCAATCTTCAAGTCTCCATCCACAGACATCAATTCTCATCACTCAACCCTCAACACTCTGTCCTCAAACTTCAATCCTCAATCCTCAATCCTCAATCCTCAATTCTCAATCCTCAGTCCTCAATCCTCAATCGCCAATCCTCAATCCCCAATCCTCAATCTTCAATCCTCAGTCCTCAATCCTCAATCATCAATGCTCAATGTTCAATCCTCAATACTCAACCTTCAATCCTCAACCCTCAATCCTCAATCCACAATCCTCAATCCTCAATCATCAACCATCAATCCTCAATACTCAATCTTCAATCCTCAATTCCCAATCCTCAATCGTCAATCCTCATTCTTCAATCCTCAATACCCAATTCTCAATCCTCAATCCTCAATACTCAATCTTCAATCCTCAATCCTCAATCCTCAATCCTCAACCCTCAGCCCTCATCCTCAATCCTCAATCCTGAATCCTCAATCCTCAATGTTCAATCCTCAATACACAGTCTTGAATCATCAATCCTCAACACTCAATCCTCAATCCACAATCCTGAATCATCAATGCTCAATCCTCAATCATCAGCCTTCAATCCTCAATACTCAGTCTTCAATCCTCAATACTCAATCCTCAATATTCAACACACAACCATCAAGCATCAATTCTCAATACTCAACCATCAATCCTCAATTCTCAATACTCAATAGAATATCCTGAATTCTCATGATTCAATACTCAATCCACAATATTCAATAATCAAATCTCGATCCTCAAACATCAATTCTCAACACTCAATCCTCAACACTCGGTCCTCTCTCTTCAATCCTCCATCCTCAATCCTCTATCCCCAAGCGTCAATCCTCAATCCTCAATCCTCAATCCTCAACACTCAATCCTCAGTCCTCAAACCTCAATTCCGAATCCTCAATCCTGAATGCTCAATCTTCATCCCTCAGTCCGCAACAATCAATTGTCAATCCTCAATCCTCAATAGAATATCCTCAATTCACAGTTTTCAATACTGAATTCCCAATCTTCAATCTTCAAATCTCAATCCACAGACATCAATTCTCATCACTCAACCCTCAACACTCAGTCCTCAATCTTCAATCCTCAATCCTCAATCCTCAATCTTCAATCCTCCATACTCAATCTTCAATCCTCAATCCTCAAGCATCAATCCTCAATCCTCAATCGTCAGTCATCAATCCTCAATCTTCAATACTCAATCCTCAATCATCAATCCTCAATCCTCAATCCTCAATCCACATTCCTCAATCCTCAATCCTCAACCCTCAGTCCTCATCCTCAATCCTCAATTCTTAACCCTCAATCCTCAATCCTCAATCTTCAATTCTCAATAATCAATCCTCAATACTCAGTCTTCAATCCTCAATCCTCAATCCTCAATCCTCAGTCCGCAATCCTCAATCATCAATCCTCAATCTTCAATACTCAATCCTCGATCCTCAATCCTCAATCCTCAATACTCAATCTTCAATCCTCAATCCTCAATCCTCAATCCTCAATCCTCAATCCTCAGTCATCTATCCTCAATCTTCAAAACTCAATCGTCAATCCTCAGTCCTCAATTCTCAATCCTCAATCCTCGTTCCTCAAACCTCAATCTTCAATCCTCAATACTCAATCCTCAATCCTCAATACTCAACCATCAATACTCAATTCTCAATACTCAATAGAATATCCTGAATTCTCAGTATTCAATACTCAAACCTCAACCCTCAACCCTCAGCCCTCATCCTCCATTCTCAATCCTCAATCCTCAAACCTCAATCTTCAATCCTCAATACTCAATCTTCGATTCTCAGTCCACAATCCTCAACCCTCAATCCCAATCCTCAATCTTCAATCCTCAATCCTCAATCCTCAATCCTCAATCCTCAATCCTCAATCATCAATCCTCAATCCTCAACCCTCAATCCTCAATCCTCAATCTTCAATCATCAATAATCAATCTTCAATGCTCAATCCTCAATCCTGAATCCTCAATCCTCAATCCTCAATATTCAATACACAACCCTCAAACATCAATCCTCAATACTCAATCATCAATTCTCAATTCTCAATACTCAATCCTCAATCTTCAATCCTCAATACTTAGTCTTCAGTCATCAATCCTCAATCCTCAATCCTCAATCCTCAATCCTCAGTCATCAATCCTCAATCCTCAATCATCAACCTTCAATCCTCAATACCTAATCCTCAATCCTCAATACTCAATCCACAATAGTCAATTCTCATTCTTCAATCCTCAATACCCAATCCTCAATCCTCAATCCTCAATCATCCATCCTGAATCTTCAATACTCAATCCTCAATCATCAATCCTCAATCCTCAATCGTCAATCTTCATTCTTCAATCCTCAATACCCAATCCTCAATCCTCAATCCTCAATCCTCAATTCTCAATCCTCAATCATCAGTACTCAGTCCTCAAACCTCAGTCCTCAAACCTCAGCCATCATCCTGAATCGTCAATCCTCGTTCCTCAATCCTCAATCCTCAATCTTCAATCCTCCATACTCAATCTTCAATCCTCAATACTCAATCTTCGATTCTCAGTCCACAATCCTCAACCCTCAATCCCAATCCTCAATCTTCAATCCTCTATCCTCAATCCTCAATCCTCAATCCTCAATCCTCAATCATCAATCCTCAATCCTCAACCCTCAATCCTCAATCCCGAATCTTCAATCATCAATACTCAATCTTCAATGCTCAATCCTCAATCCTCAATCCTCAGTCCGCAATCCTCAATATTCAATACACAACCCTCAAACGTCAATCCTCAAAACTCAATCGTCAATCCTCAATTCTCAATACTCAATAGAATATCCTGAGTTCTCTGTTTTCAATAATCAATCCTCAATCTTCAATCTTCAAGTCTCCATCCACAGACATCAATTCTCATCACTCAACCCTCAACACTCTGTCCTCAAATTTCAATCCTCAATCCTCAATCCTCAATCCTCAATTCTCAATCCTCAGTCCTCAATCCTCAATCGCCAATCCTCAATCCCCAATCCTCACTCTTCAATCCTCAGTCCTCAATCCTCAATCATCAATGCTCAATGTTCAACTATGAATACTCAACCTTCAATCCTCAACCCTCAATCCTCAATCCACAATTCTCAATCCTCAATCATCAACCTTCAATCCTCAATACTCAATCTTCAATCCTCAATTCCCAATCCTCAATCGTCAATCCTCATTCTTCTATCCTCAATACCCAATTCTCAATCCTCGATCCTCAATACTCAATCTTCAATCCTCAATCCTCAATCCTCAATCCTCAACCCTCAGCCCTCATCCTCAATCCTCATTCCTCAATCCTCATTGCTCAAACGTCAATCCTCAACCCTCAGTCCCCATCCTCAATTCTCAATTCTCAATCCTCAATCCTCAATACTCAATCTTCAATCCTCAATAATCAATCTCCTATCCTAGATCCTCAATCCCCAATACTCTATCCTTAATCCTTAATATTCAATCCTCTATCCCAAGTCCACAATCTTCAATCCCCAAAGCTCAATAATCAATCCTCAATCCTCAGTCCTCAATCGTCAATCATCAGTCCACAATCTTCAATACTCAATCCTCAATACTCAATCCTCAATCCTCAATCCTCAATCCTCAATCATCCATCCTGAATCTTCAATACTCAATCCTCAATCATCAATCCTCAATCCTCAATCGTCAATCCTCAATTCCCAATCCTCAATCGTCAATCCTCATTCTTCTATCCTCAATACCCAATTCTCAATCCTCGATCCTCAATACTCAATCTTCAATCCTCAATCCTCAATCCTCAATCCTCAACCCTCAGCCCTCATCCTCAATCCTCAATCCTGAATCCTCAATCCTAAATCTTCAATCTCCTATCCTAGATCCTCAATCCCCAATACTCTATCCTTAATCCTCAATATTCGATCCTCTATCCCCAGTCCACAATCTTCAATCCCCAAAGCTCAATAATCAATCCTCAATCCTCAGTCCTCAATCGTCAATCATCAGTCCACAATCTTCAATACTCAATCCTCAATCCTCAATCCTCAATCCTCAATCCTCAATCCTCAATCCTCAATCATCCATCCTGAAGCTTCAACACTCAATCCTCAATCCTCAATCCTCAATCCTCAATCGTCAATCCTCATTCTTCAATCCTCAATACCCAATCATCAATCCTCAATCCTCAATCCTCAATTCTCAATCTTCAATCCTGAGTCCTCAGTCCTCAAACCTCAGTCCTCAAACCTCAGCCATCATCCTCAATCTTCAATCCTCCATACTCAATCTTCAATCCTCAATCCTCAATCATCAATCCTCAATCCTCAATCCTCAGTCATGAATCCTCATTCTTCAATCCTCAATACCCAATCCTCAATCTTCGATCCTCAATCCCCAATCCTCAATCCTTAATCCTCAATCTTCAATCCTCAATCCCCAGTCCACAATCTTCAATCCTCAATGCTCAATCCTCAATCCTCAATCCTCAGTCATCAGTCCTCAATCCTCAATCCTCAAACCTAAATTCTCAACCGTTAGTCCTCGTCCTCAAACCTCAATCCCGAATCCTCAACCCTGAATCGTCAATCTTAAGCCCTCAGTCCTCAACAATCAATTGTCAAACCTCAGTCCTCATTAGAATATCCTCAATTCACAGTCTTCAGTACTCAATCCCCAATCTTCAATCTTCAAATCTCAGTATACAAACATCAATTCGCATCACTCAACACTCAACACTCAGTCCTCAATCTTCAGTCCTCAATCCTCAATCCTCAATCTTCAATCCGCAATACTCAATCTTCAATCTTCAATCCTCAATACTCAATCCTCAGTCCTCAAACCTCAATCGCCAATCCTCAATCCCCAATCCTCAACCTTCAATCCTCAGTCCTCAATCCTCAATCATCAATACTCAGTGTTCAATCATCAATACTCAACATTCAATCCTCAACCCTCAATCCTCTATCCACAATCCTCAATCCTCAATCATCAACCTTCAATCTTCAATACTCAATCTTCAATCCTCAATTCCCAATCCTGAATCGTCAATCCTCAATCCTCAATCCTCAGTCATCAATCCTCAATCTTCAATACTCAATCCTCAATCCTCAATCCTCCATCCTCAATCCTCAATCCTCAATCCTCAATCCGCATTGCTCAAACGTCAATCCTCAACCCTCAGTCCCCATCCTCAATTCTCAATTCTCAATCCTCAATCCTCAATACTCAATCTTCAATCCTCAATAATCAATCTCCTATCCTAGATCCTCAATCCCCAATACTCTATCCTTAATCCTCAATATTCAATCCTCTATCCCAAGTCCACAATCTTCAATCCCCAAAGCTCAATAAGCAATCCTCAATCCTCAGTCCTCAATCGTCAATCATCAGTCCACAATCTTCAATACTCAATCCTCAATACTCAATCCTCAATCCTCAATCCTCAATCCTCAATCATCCATCCTGAATCTTCAATACTCAATCCTCAATCATCAATCCTCAATCCTCAATCGTTAATCCTCATTCTTCAATCCTCAATACCCAATCCTCAATCCTCAATCCTCAATCCTCAATTCTCAATCCTCAATCATCAGTCCTCAGTCCTCAAACCTCAGTCCTCAAACCTCAGCCATCATCCTCAATCGTCAATCCTCGTTCCTCAATCCCCAATCCTCAATCTTCAATCCTCCATACTCAATCTTCAATCCTCAAACCTCAATCTTCAATACTCAATCCTCAATCCTCAATCCTCAATCCTCAATACTCAATCTTCAATCCTCAATCCTCAATCCTCAATCCTCAATCCTCAATCCTCAGTCACCAATCCTCAATCTTCAAAACTCAATCGTCAATCGTCAGTCCTCAATTCTCAATCCTCAATCCTCGTGCCTCAAACCTCAATCCTCAACCCTCAGTCCTCATCCTCAATCCTCAATTCTCAATCCTCAAACCTCAATCTTCAATCCTCAATTCTCAATCCTCACTCCTCAATACTCAACCATCAATACTCAATTCTCAATACTCAATAGAATATCCTGAATTCTCAGTATTCAATACTCAAACCTCAACGCTCAACCCTCAGCCCTCATCCTCCATCCTCAATCCTCAATCCTCAAACCTCAATCTTCAATCCTCAATACTCAATCTTCGATTCTCAATCCACAATCCTCAACCCTCAATCCCAATCCTCAATCTTCAATCCTCTATCCTCAATCCTCAATCCTCAATCCTCAATCCTCAATCATCAATCCTCAATCCTCAACCCTCAATCCTCAATCCCGAATCGTCAATCATCAATACTCAATCTTCAATGCTCAATCCTCAATCCTCAATCCTCAGTCCTCAATCCTCAATATTCAATACACAACCCTCAAACATCAATCCTCAATACTCAATCATCAATCCTCAATTCTCAATACTCAATAGAATATCCTGGGTTCTCTGTTTTCAATAATCAATCCTCAATCTTCAATCTTCAAGTCTCCATCCACAGACATCAATTCTCATCACTCAACCCTCAACACTCTGTCCTCAAACTTCAATCCTCAATCCTCAATCCTCAATCCTCAATTCTCAATCCTCAGTCCTCAATCCTCAATCGCCAATCCTCAATCCCCAATCCTCAATCTCCAATCCTCAGTCCTCAATCCTCAATCATCAATGCTCAATGTTCAATCCTCAATACTCAACCTTCAATCCTCAACCCTCAATCCTCAATCCACAATCCTCAATCCTCAATCATCAACCATCAATCCTCAATACTCAATCTTCAATCCTCAATTCCCAATCCTCAATCGTCAATCCTCATTCTTCAATCCTCAATACCCAATTCTCAATCCTCAATCCTCAATACTCAATCTTCAATCCTCAATCCTCAATCCTCAATCCTCAACCCTCAGCCCTCATCCTCAATCCTCAATCCTGAATCCTCAATCCTCAATGTTCAATCCTCAATACACAGTCTTGAATCATCAATCCTCAATACTCAATCCTCAATCCACAATCCTGAATCATCAATCCTCAATCCTCAATCATCAGCCTTCAATCCTCAATACTCAGTCTTCAATCCTCAATACTCAATCCTCAATATTCAACACACAACCATCAAGCATCAATTCTCAATACTCAACCATCAATCCTCAATTCTCAATACTCAATAGAATATCCTGAATTCTCATGATTCAATACTCAATCCACAATATTCAATAAACAAATCTCGATCCTCAAACATCAATTCTCAACACTCAATCCTCAACACTCGGTCCTCTCTCTTCAATCCTCCATCCTCAATCCTCTATCCCCAAGCGTCAATCCTCAATCCTCAATCCTCAATCCTCAACACTCAATCCTCAGTCCTCAAACCTCAATTCCGAATCCTCAATCCTGAATGCTCAATCTTCATCCCTCAGTCCGCAACAATCAATTGTCAATCCTCAATCCTCAATAGAATATCCTCAATTCACAGTTTTCAATACTGAATCCCCAATCCTCAATCTTCAAATCTCAATCCACAGACATCAATTCTCATCACTCAACCCTCAACACTCAGTCCTCAATCTTCAATCCTCAATCCTCAATCCTCAATCTTCAATCCTCCATACTCAATCTTCAATCCTCAATCCTCAATCATCAATCCTCAATCCTCAATCGTCAGTCATCAATCCTCAATCTTCAATACTCAATCCTCAATCATCAATCCTCAATCCTCAATCCTCAATCCACATTCCTCAATCCTCAATCCTCAACCCTCAGTCCTCATCCTCAATCCTCAATTCTTAACCCTCAATCCTCAATCCTCAATCTTCAATCCTCAATAATCAATCCTCAATACTCAGTCTTCAATCCTCAATCCTCAATCCTCAGTCATGAATCCTCATTCTTCAATCCTCAATACCCAATCCTCAATCTTCGATCCTCAATCCCCAATCCTCAATCCTTAATCCTCAATCTTCAATCCTCAATCCCCAGTCCACAATCTTCAATCCTCAATGCTCAATCCTCAATCCTCAATCCTCAGTCATCAGTCCTCAATCCTCAATCCTCAAACCTAAATTCTCAACCGTTAGTCCTCGTCCTCAAACCTCAATCCCGAATCCTCAACCCTGAATCGTCAATCTTCAGCCCTCAGTCCTCAGCAATCAATTGTCAAACCTCAGTCCTCATTAGAATATCCTCAATTCACAGTCTTCAGTACTCAATCCCCAATCTTCAATCTTCAAATCTCAGTATACAAACATCAATTCGCATCACTCAACACTCAACACTCAGTCCTCAATCTTCAGTCCTCAATCCTCAATCCTCAATCTTCAATCCTCAATACTCAATCTTCAATCTTCAATCCTCAACCCTCAATCCTCAATCCCGAATCTTCAATCATCAACACTCAATCTTCAATGCTCAATCCTCAATCCTCAATCCTCAGTCCTCAATCCTCAATATTCAATACACAACCCTCAAACGTCAATCCTCAAAACTCAATCGTCAATCCTCAATTGTCAATACTCAATAGAATATCCTGAGTTCTCTGTTTTCAATAATCAATCCTCAATCTTCAATCTTCAAGTCTCCATCCACAGACATCAATTCTCATCACTCAACCCTCAACACTCTGTCCTCAAATTTCAATCCTCAATCTTCAATTCTCAATCCTCAGTCCTCAATCCTCAATCGCCAATCCTCAATCCCCAATCCTCACTCTTCAATCCTCAGTCCTCAATCCTCAATCATCAATGCTCAATGTTCAACAATCAATACTCAACCTTCAATCCTCAACCCTCAATCCTCAATCCACAATTCTCAATCCTCAATCATCAACCTTCAATCCTCAATACTCAATCTTCAATCCTCAATTCCCAATCCTCAATCGTCAATCCTCATTCTTCTATCCTCAATACCCAATTCTCAATCGTCGATCCTCAATACTCAATCTTCAATCCTCAATCCTCAATCCTCAATCCTCAACCCTCAGCCCTCATCCTCAATCCTCAATCCTGAATCCTCAATCCTCAATGTTCAATCCTCAATAAACAGCCTTGAATCATCAATCCTCAATACTCAATCCTCAATATTCAACACACAACCATCAAGCATCAATTCTCAATACTCAACCATCAATCCTCAATTCTCAATACTCAATAGAATATCCTGAATTCTCATGATTCAATACTCAATCCACAATATTCAATAATCAAATCTCGATCCTCGAACATCAATTCTCAACACTCAATCCTCAACACTCGGTCCTCTCTCTTCAATCCTCCATCCTCAATCCTCTATCCCCAAGCGTCAATCCTCAATCCTCAATCCTCAATCCTCAACACTCAATCCTCAGTCCTCAAACCTCAATTCCGAATCCTCAATCCTGAATGCTCAATCTTCATCCCTCAGTCCGCAACAATCAATTGTCAATCCTCAATCCTCAATAGAATATCCTCAATTCACAGTTTTCAATACTGAATCCCGAATCTTCAATCTTCAAATCTCAATCCACAGACATCAATTCTCATCACTCAACCCTCAACACTCAGTCCTCAATCTTCAATCCTCAATCCTCAATCCTCAATCTTCAATCCTCCATACTCAATCTTCAATCCTCAATCCTCAATCATCAATCCTCAATCCTCAATCCTCAGTCATCAATCCTCAATCTTCAATACTCAATCCTCAATCATCAATCCTCAATCCTCAATCCTCAATCCACATTCCTCAATCCTCAATCCTCAACCCTCAGTCCTCATCCTCAATCCTCAATTCTTAACCCTCAATCCTCAATCCTCAATCTTCAATACTCAATAATCAATCCTCAATACTCAGTCTTCAATCCTCAATCCTCAATCCTCAATCCTCAGTCCGCAATCCTCAATCATCAATCCTCAATCTTCAATACTCAATCCTCGATCCTCAATCCTCAATCCTCAATACTCAATCTTCAATCCTCAATCCTCAATCCTCAATCCTCAATCCTCAATCCTCAGTCATCTATCCTCAATCTTCAAAACTCAATCGTCAATCCTCAGTCCTCAATTCTCAATCCTCAATCCTCGTTCCTCAAACCTCAATCCTCAACCCTCAGTCCTCATCCTCAATTCTCAATCCTCAATCCTCAAACCTCAATCTTCAATCCTCAATACTCAATCCTCAATCCTCAATACTCAACCATCAATACTCAATTCTCAATACTCAATAGAATATCCTGAATTCTCAGTATTCAATACTCAAACCTCAACCCTCAACCCTCAGCCATCATCCTCCATTCTCAATCCTCAATCCTCAAACCTCAATCTTCAATCCTCAATACTCAATCTTCGATTCTCAGTCCACAATCCTCAACCCTCAATCCCAATCCTCAATCTTCAATCCTCAATCCTCAATCCTCAATCCTCAATCCTCAATCCTCAATCATCAATCCTCAATCCTCAACCCTCAATCCTCAATCCTCAATCTTCAATCATCAATAATCAATCTTCAATGCTCAATCCTCAATCCTGAATCCTCAATCCTCAATCCTCAATATTCAATACACAGCCCTCAAACATCAATCCTCAATACTCAATCATCAATCCTCAATTCTCAATACTCAATCCTCAATCTTCAATCCTCAATACTTAGTCTTCAGTCATCAATCCTGAATCCTCAATCCTCAATCCTCAATCCTCAGTCATCAATCCTCAATCCTCAATCATCAACCTTCAATCCTCAATACCTAATCCTCAATCCTCAATACTCAATCCACAATAGTCAATTCTCATTCTTCAATCCTCAATACCCAATCCTCAATCCTCAATCCTCAATCATCCATCCTGAATCTTCAATACTCAATCCTCAATCATCAATCCTCAATCCTCAATCGTCAATCCTCATTCTTCAATCCTCAATACCCAATCCTCAATCCTCAATCCTCAATCCTCAATTCTCAATCCTCAATCATCAGTCCTCAGTCCTCAAACCTCAGTCCTCAAACCTCAGCCATCATCCTCAATCGTCAATCCTCGTTCCTCAATCCTCAATCCTCAATCTTCAATCCTCCATACTCAATCTTCAATCCTCAATACTCAATCTTCGATTCTCAATCCACAATCCTCAACCCTCAATCCCAATCCTCAATCTTCAATCTTCTATCCTCAATCCTCAATCCTCAATCCTCAATCCTCAATCATCAATCCTCAATCCTCAACACTCAATCCTCAATCCCGAATCTTCAATCATCAATACTCAATCTTCAATGCTCAATCCTCAATCCTCAATCCTCAGTCCTCAATCCTCAATATTCAATACACAACCCTCAAACGTCAATCCTCAAAACTCAATCGTCAATCCTCAATTCTCAATACTCAATAGAATATCCTGAGTTCTCTGTTTTCAATAATCAATCCTCAATCTTCAATCTTCAAGTCTCCATCCACAGACATCAATTCTCATCACTCAACCCTCAACACTCTGTCCTCAAATTTCAATCCTCAATCCTCAATCCTCAATCCTCAATTCTCAATCCTCAGTCCTCAATCCTCAATCGCCAATCCTCAATCCCCAATCCTCACTCTTCAATCCTCAGTCCTCAATCCTCAATCATCAATGCTCAATGTTCAACTATGAATACTCAACCTTCAATCCTCAACCCTCAATCCTCAATCCACAATTCTCAATCCTCAATCATCAACCTTCAATCCTCAATACTCAATCTTCAATCCTCAATTCCCAATCCTCAATCGTCAATCCTCATTCTTCTATCCTCAATACCCAATTCTCAATCCTCGATCCTCAATACTCAATCTTCAACCCTCAATCCTCAATCCTCAATCCTCAACCCTCAGCCCTCATCCTCAATCCTCAATCCTGAATCCTCAATCCTCAATCTTCAATCTCCTATCCTAGATCCTCAATCCCCAATACTCTATCCTTAATACTCAATATTCGATCCTCTATCCCCAGTCCACAATCTTCGATCCCCAAAGCTCAATAATCAATCCTCAATCCTCAGTCCTCAATCGTCAATCATCAGTCCACAATCTTCAATACTCAATCCTCAATCCTCAATCCTCAATCCTCAATCCTCAATCCTCAATCCTCAATCATCCATCCTGAAGCTTCAATACTCAATCCTCAATCCTCAATCCTCAATCCTCAATCGTCAATCCTCATTCTTCAATCCTCAATACCCAATCATCAATCCTCAATCCTCAATCCTCAATTCTCAATCCTCAATCCTCAGTCCTCAGTCCTCAAACCTCAGTCCTCAAACCTCAGCCATCATCCTCAATCTTCAATCCTCCATACTCAACCTTCAATCCTCAATCCTCAATCATCAATCCTCAATCCTCAATCCTCAGTCATGAATCCTCATTCTTCAATCCTCAATACCCAATCCTCAATCTTCGATCCTCAATCCCCAATCCTCAATCCTTAATCCTCAATCTTCAATCCTCAATCCCCAGTCCACAATCTTCAATCCTCAATGCTCAATCCTCAATCCTCAATCCTCAGTCATCAGTCCTCAATCCTCAATCCTCAAACCTAAATTCTCAACCGTTAGTCCTCGTCCTCAAACCTCAATCCCGAATCCTCAACCCTGAATCGTCAATCTTCAGCCCTCAGTCCTCAGCAATCAATTGTCAAACCTCAGTCCTCATTAGAATATCCTCAATTCACAGTCTTCAGTACTCAATCCCCAATCTTCAATCTTCAAATCTCAGTATACAAACATCAATTCGCATCACTCAACACTCAACACTCAGTCCTCAATCTTCAGTCCTCAATCCTCAATCCTCAATCTTCAATCCTCAATACTCAATCTTCAATCTTCAATCCTCAATACTCAATCCTCAGTCCTCAATCCTCAATCGCCAATCCTCAATCCCCAATCCTCAACCTTCAATCCTCAGTCCTCAATCCTCAATCATCAATACTCAGTGTTCAATCATCAATACTCAACATTCAATCCTCAACCCTCAATCCTCTATCCACAATCCTCAATCCTCAATCATCAACCTTCAATCTTCAATACTCAATCTTCAATCCTCAATTCCCAATCCTCAATCGTCAAACCTCAATCCTCAATCCTCAGTCATCAATCCTCAATCTTCAATACTCAATCCTCAATCCTCAATCCTCCATCCTCAATCCTCAATCCTCAATCCTCAATCCTCATTGCTCAAACGTCAATCCTCAACCCTCAGTCCCCATCCTCAATTCTCAATTCTCAATCCTCAATCCTCAATACTCAATCTTCAATCCTCAATAATCAATCTCCTATCCTAGATCCTCAATCCCCAATACTCTATCCTTAATCCTCAATATTCAATCCTCTATCCCAAGTCCACAATCTTCAATCCCCAAAGCTCAATAATCAATCCTCAATCCTCAGTCCTCAATCGTCAATCATCAGTCCACAATCTTCAATACTCAATCCTCAATACTCAATCCTCAATCCTCAATCCTCAATCCTCAATCATCCATCCTGAATCTTCAATACTCAATCCTCAATCATCAATCCTCAATCCTCAGTCGTCAATCCTCAATTCCCAATCCTCAATCGTCAATCCTCATTCTTCTATCCTCAATACCCAATTCTCAATCCTCGATCCTCAATACTCAATCTTCAATCCTCAATCCTCAATCCTCAATCCTCAACCCTCAGCCCTCATCCTCAATCCTCAATCCTGAATCCTCAATCCTAAATCTTCAATCTCCTATCCTAGATCCTCAATCCCCAATACTCTATCCTTAATCCTCAATATTCGATCCTCTATCCCCAGTCCACAATCTTCAATCCCCAAAGCTCAATAATCAATCCTCAATCCTCAGTCCTCAATCGTCAATCGTCAGTCCACAATCTTCAATACTCAATCCTCAATCCTCAATCCTCAATCCTCAATCCTCAATCCTCTATCCTCAATCATCCATCCTGAAGCTTCAATACTCAATCCTCAATCCTCAATCCTCAATCCTCAATCGTCAATCCTCATTCTTCAATCCTCAATACCCAATCATCAATCCTCAATTCTCAATCCTCAATCATCAACCTTCAATCCTCAATACTCAATCTTCAATCCTCAATTCCCAATCCTCAATCGTCAATCCTCATTCTTCTATCCTCAATACCCAATTCTCAATCCTCGATCCTCAATACTCAATCTTCAACCCTCAATCCTCAATCCTCAATCCTCAACCCTCAGCCCTCATCCTCAATCCTCAATCCTGAATCCTCAATCCTCAATCTTCAATCTCCTATCCTAGATCCTCAATCCCCAATACTCTATCCTTAATACTCAATATTCGATCCTCTATCCCCAGTCCACAATCTTCGATCCCCAAAGCTCAATAATCAATCCTCAATCCTCAGTCCTCAATCGTCAATCATCAGTCCACAATCTTCAATACTCAATCCTCAATCCTCAATCCTCAATCCTCAATCCTCAATCCTCAATCCTCAATCATCCATCCTGAAGCTTCAATACTCAATCCTCAATCCTCAATCCTCAATCCTCAATCGTCAATCCTCATTCTTCAATCCTCAATACCCAATCATCAATCCTCAATCCTCAATCCTCAATTCTCAATCCTCAATCCTCAGTCCTCAGTCCTCAAACCTCAGTCCTCAAACCTCAGCCATCATCCTCAATCTTCAATCCTCCATACTCAACCTTCAATCCTCAATCCTCAATCATCAATCCTCAATCCTCAATCCTCAGTCATGAATCCTCATTCTTCAATCCTCAATACCCAATCCTCAATCTTCGATCCTCAATCCCCAATCCTCAATCCTTAATCCTCAATCTTCAATCCTCAATCCCCAGTCCACAATCTTCAATCCTCAATGCTCAATCCTCAATCCTCAATCCTCAGTCATCAGTCCTCAATCCTCAATCCTCAAACCTAAATTCTCAACCGTTAGTCCTCGTCCTCAAACCTCAATCCCGAATCCTCAACCCTGAATCGTCAATCTTCAGCCCTCAGTCCTCAGCAATCAATTGTCAAACCTCAGTCCTCATTAGAATATCCTCAATTCACAGTCTTCAGTACTCAATCCCCAATCTTCAATCTTCAAATCTCAGTATACAAACATCAATTCGCATCACTCAACACTCAACACTCAGTCCTCAATCTTCAGTCCTCAATCCTCAATCCTCAATCTTCAATCCTCAATACTCAATCTTCAATCTTCAATCCTCAATACTCAATCCTCAGTCCTCAATCCTCAATCGCCAATCCTCAATCCCCAATCCTCAACCTTCAATCCTCAGTCCTCAATCCTCAATCATCAATACTCAGTGTTCAATCATCAATACTCAACATTCAATCCTCAACCCTCAATCCTCTATCCACAATCCTCAATCCTCAATCATCAACCTTCAATCTTCAATACTCAATCTTCAATCCTCAATTCCCAATCCTCAATCGTCAAACCTCAATCCTCAATCCTCAGTCATCAATCCTCAATCTTCAATACTCAATCCTCAATCCTCAATCCTCCATCCTCAATCCTCAATCCTCAATCCTCAATCCTCATTGCTCAAACGTCAATCCTCAACCCTCAGTCCCCATCCTCAATTCTCAATTCTCAATCCTCAATCCTCAATACTCAATCTTCAATCCTCAATAATCAATCTCCTATCCTAGATCCTCAATCCCCAATACTCTATCCTTAATCCTCAATATTCAATCCTCTATCCCAAGTCCACAATCTTCAATCCCCAAAGCTCAATAATCAATCCTCAATCCTCAGTCCTCAATCGTCAATCATCAGTCCACAATCTTCAATACTCAATCCTCAATACTCAATCCTCAATCCTCAATCCTCAATCCTCAATCATCCATCCTGAATCTTCAATACTCAATCCTCAATCATCAATCCTCAATCCTCAGTCGTCAATCCTCAATTCCCAATCCTCAATCGTCAATCCTCATTCTTCTATCCTCAATACCCAATTCTCAATCCTCGATCCTCAATACTCAATCTTCAATCCTCAATCCTCAATCCTCAATCCTCAACCCTCAGCCCTCATCCTCAATCCTCAATCCTGAATCCTCAATCCTAAATCTTCAATCTCCTATCCTAGATCCTCAATCCCCAATACTCTATCCTTAATCCTCAATATTCGATCCTCTATCCCCAGTCCACAATCTTCAATCCCCAAAGCTCAATAATCAATCCTCAATCCTCAGTCCTCAATCGTCAATCGTCAGTCCACAATCTTCAATACTCAATCCTCAATCCTCAATCCTCAATCCTCAATCCTCAATCCTCTATCCTCAATCATCCATCCTGAAGCTTCAATACTCAATCCTCAATCCTCAATCCTCAATCCTCAATCGTCAATCCTCATTCTTCAATCCTCAATACCCAATCATCAATCCTCAATCCTCAATCCTCAATTCTCAATCTTCAATCCTCAGTCCTCAGTCCTCAAACCTCAGTCCTCAAACCTCAGCCATCATCCTCAATCTTCAATCCTCCATACTCAATCTTCAATCCTCAATCCTCAATCATCAATCCTCAATCCTCAATCCTCAGTCATGAATCCTCATTCTTCAATCCTCAATTCCCAATCCTCAATCTTCGATCCTCAATCCCCAATCCTCAATCCTTAATCCTCAATCTTCAATCCTCAATCCCCAGTCCACAATCTTCAATCCTCAATGCTCAATCCTCAATCCTCAATCCTCAGTCATCAGTCCTCAATCCTCAATCCTCAAACCTAAATTCTCAACCGTTAGTCATCGTCCTCAAACCTGAATCCCGAATCCTCAACCCTGAATCGTCAATCTTAAGCCCTCAGTCCTCAACAATCAATTGTCAAACCTCAGTCCTCATTAGAATATCCTCAATTCACAGTCTTCAGTACTCAATCCCCAATCTTCAATCTTCAAATCTCAGTATACAAACATCAATTCGCATCACTCAACACTCAACACTCAGTCCTCAATCTTCAGTCCTCAATCCTCAATCCTCAATCTTCAATCCTCAATACTCAATCTTCAATCTTCAATCCTCAATACTCAATCCTCAGTCCTCAAACCTCAATCGCCAATCCTCAATCCCCAATCCGCAACCTTCAATCCTCAGTCCTCAATCCTCAATCATCAATACTCAGTGTTCAATCATCAATACTCAACATTCAATCCTCAACCCTCAATCCTCTATCCACAATCCTCAATCCTCAATCATCAACCTTCAATCTTCAATACTCAATCTTCAATCCTCAATTCCCAATCCTCAATCGTCAATCCTCAATCCTCAATCCTCAGTCATCAATCCTCAATCCTCAATCATCAACCTTCAATCCTCAATACTCAATCTTCAATCCTCAATTCCCAATCCTCAATCGTCAATCCTCATTCTTCTATCCTCAATACCCAATTCTCAATCCTCAATTCCCAATCCTCAATCGTCAAACCTCAATCCTCAATCCTCAGTCATCAATCCTCAATCTTCAATACTCAATCCTCAATCCTCAATCCTCCATCCTCAATCCTCAATCCTCAATCCTCAATCCTCATTGCTCAAACGTCAATCCTCAACCCTCAGTCCCCATTCTCAATTCTCAATTCTCAATCCTCAATCCTCAATACTCAATCATCAATCCTCAATAATCAATCTCCTATCCTAGATCCTCAATCCCCAATACTCTATCCTTAATCCTCAATATTCAATCCTCTATCCCCAGTCCACAATCTTCAATCCCCAAAGCTCAATAATCAATCCTCAATCCTCAGTCCTCAATCGTCAATCATCAGTCCACAATCTTCAATACTCAATCCTCAATCCTCAATCCTCAATCCTCAATCCTCAATCATCTATCCTGAAGCTTCAATCCTCATTCTTCAATCCTCAATACCCAATCATCAATCCTCAATCCTCAATCCTCAATTCTCAATCCTCAATCCTCAGTCCTCAGTCCTCAAACCTCAGTCCTCAAGCCTCAGCCATCATCCTCAATCTTCAATCCTCCATACTCAATCTTCAATCCTCAATCCTCAATCATCAATCCTCAATCCTCAATCCTCAGTCATGAATCCTCATTCTTCAATCCTCAATACCCAATCCTCAATCTTCGATCCTCAATCCCCAATCCTCAATCCTTAATCCTCAATCTTCAATCCTCAATTCCCAGTCCACAATCTTCAATCCTCAATGCACAATCCTCAATCCTCAATCCTCAGTCATCAGTCCTCAATCCTCAATCCTCAAACCTAAATTCTCAACCGTTAGTCCTCGTCCTCAAACCTCAATCCCGAATCCTCAACCCTGAATCGTCAATCTTCAGCCCTCAGTCCTCAGCAATCAATTGTCAAACCTCAGTCCTCATTAGAATATCCTCAATTCACAGTCTTCAGTACTCAATCCCCAATCTTCAATCTTCAAATCTCAGTATACAAACATCAATTCGCATCACTCAACACTCAACACTCAGTCCTCAATCTTCAGTCCTCAATCCTCAATCCTCAATCTTCAATCCTCAATACTCAATCTTCAATCTTCAATCCTCAATACTCAATCCTCAGTCCTCAATCCTCAATCGCCAATCCTCAATCCCCAATCCTCAGCCTTCAATCCTCAGTCCTCAATCCTCAATCATCAATACTCAGTGTTCAATCATCAATACTCAACATTCAATCCTCAACCCTCAATCCTCTATCCACAATCCTCAATCCTCAATCATCAACCTTCAATCTTCAATACTCAATCTTCAATCCTCAATTCCCAATCCTCAATCGTCAAACCTCAATCCTCAATCCTCAGTCATCAATCCTCAATCTTCAATACTCAATCCTCAATCCTCAATCCTCCATCCTCAATCCTCAATCCTCAATCCTCAATCCTCATTGCTCAAACGTCAATCCTCAACCCTCAGTCCCCATCCTCAATTCTCAATTCTCAATCCTCAATCCTCAATACTCAATCTTCAATCCTCAATAATCAATCTCCTATCCTAGATCCTCAATCCCCAATACTCTATCCTTAATCCTCAATATTCAATCCTCTATCCCAAGTCCACAATCTTCAATCCCCAAAGCTCAATAATCAATCCTCAATCCTCAGTCCTCAATCGTCAATCATCAGTCCACAATCTTCAATACTCAATCCTCAATACTCAATCCTCAATCCTCAATCCTCAATCCTCAATCATCCATCCTGAATCTTCAATACTCAATCCTCAATCATCAATCCTCAATCCTCAATCGTCAATCCTCAATTCCCAATCCTCAATCGTCAATCCTCATTCTTCTATCCTCAATACCCAATTCTCAATCCTCGATCCTCAATACTCAATCTTCAATCCTCAATCCTCAATCCTCAATCCTCAACCCTCAGCCCTCATCCTCAATCCTCAATCCTGAATCCTCAATCCTAAATCTTCAATCTCCTATCCTAGATCCTCAATCCCCAATACTCTATCCTTAATCCTCAATATTCGATCCTCTATCCCCAGTCCACAATCTTCAATCCCCAAAGCTCAATAATCAATCCTCAATCCTCAGTCCTCAATCGTCAATCATCAGTCCACAATCTTCAATACTCAATCCTCAATCCTCAATCCTCAATCCTCAATCCTCAATCCTCAATCCTCAATCATCCATCCTGAAGCTTCAATACTCAATCCTCAATCCTCAATCCTCAATCCTCAATCGTCAATCCACATTCTTCAATCCTCAATACCCAATCATCAATCCTCAATCCTCAATCCTCAATTCTCAATCTTCAATCCTCAGTCCTCAGTCCTCAAACCTCAGTCCTCAAACCTCAGCCATCATCCTCAATCTTCAATCCTCCATACTCAATCTTCAATCCTCAATCCTCAATCATCAATCCTCAATCCTCAATCCTCAGTCATGAATCCTCATTCTTCAATCCTCAATACCCAATCCTCAATCTTCGATCCTCAATCCCCAATCCTCAATCCTTAATCCTCAATCTTCAATCCTCAATCCCCAGTCCACAATCTTCAATCCTCAATGCTCAATCCTCAATCCTCAATCCTCAGTCATCAGTCCTCAATCCTCAATCCTCAAACCTAAATTCTCAACCGTTAGTCCTCGTCCTCAAACCTCAATCCCGAATCCTCAACCCTGAATCGTCAATCTTAAGCCCTCAGTCCTCAACAATCAATTGTCAAACCTCAGTCCTCATTAGAATATCCTCAATTCACAGTCTTCAGTACTCAATCCCCAATCTTCAATCTTCAAATCTCAGTATACAAACATCAATTCGCATCACTCAACACTCAACACTCAGTCCTCAATCTTCAGTCCTCAATCCTCAATCCTCAATCTTCAATCCTCAATACTCAATCTTCAATCTTCAATCCTTAATACTCAATCCTCAGTCCTCAAACCTCAATCGCCAATCCTCAATCCCCAATCCTCAACCTTCAATCCTCAGTCCTCAATCCTCAATCATCAATACTCAGTGTTCAATCATCAATACTCAACATTCAATCCTCAACCCTCAATCCTCTATCCACAATCCTCAATCCTCAATCATCAACCTTCAATCTTCAATACTCAATCTTCAATCCTCAATTCCCAATCCTCAATCGTCAATCCTCAATCCTCAATCCTCAGTCATCAATCCTCAATCTTCAATACTCAATCCTCAATCCTCAATCCTCCATCCTCAATCCTCAATCCTCAATCCTCAATCCTCATTGCTCAAACGTCAATCCTCAACCCTCAGTCCCCATCCTCAATTCTCAATTCTCAATCCTCAATCCTCAATACTCAATCTTCAATCCTCAATAATCAATCTCCTATCCTAGATCCTCAATCCCCAATACTCTATCCTTAATCCTCAATATTCAATCCTCTATCCCAAGTCCACAATCTTCAATCCCCAAAGCTCAATAAGCAATCCTCAATCCTCAGTCCTCAATCGTCAATCATCAGTCCACAATCTTCAATACTCAATCCTCAATACTCAATCCTCAATCCTCAATCCTCAATCCTCAATCATCCATCCTGAATCTTCAATACTCAATCCTCAATCATCAATCCTCAATCCTCAATCGTTAATCCTCATTCTTCAATCCTCAATACCCAATCCTCAATCCTCAATCCTCAATCCTCAATTCTCAATCCTCAATCATCAGTCCTCAGTCCTCAAACCTCAGTCCTCAAACCTCAGCCATCATCCTCAATCGTCAATCCTCGTTCCTCAATCCCCAATCCTCAATCTTCAATCCTCCATACTCAATCTTCAATCCTCAAACCTCAATCTTCAATACTCAATCCTCAATCCTCAATCCTCAATCCTCAATACTCAATCTTCAATCCTCAATCCTCAATCCTCAATCCTCAATCCTCAATCCTCAGTCACCAATCCTCAATCTTCAAAACTCAATCGTCAATCGTCAGTCCTCAATTCTCAATCCACAATCCTCGTGCCTCAAACCTCAATCCTCAACCCTCAGTCCTCATCCTCAATCCTCAATTCTCAATCCTCAAACCTCAATCTTCAATCCTCAATACTCAATCCTCACTCCTCAATACTCAACCATCAATACTCAATTCTCAATACTCAATAGAATATCCTGAATTCTCAGTATTCAATACTCAAACCTCAACGCTCAACCCTCAGCCCTCATCCTCCATCCTCAATCCTCAATCCTCAAACCTCAATCTTCAATCCTCAATACTCAATCTTCTATTCTCAATCCACAATCCTCAACCCTCAATCCCAATCCTCAATCTTCAATCCTCTATCCTCAATCCTCAATCCTCAATCCTCAATCCTCAATCATCAATCCTCAATCCTCAACCCTCAATCCTCAATCCCGAATCGTCAATCATCAATACTCAATCTTCAATGCTCAATCCTCAATCCTCAATCCTCAGTCCTCAATCCTCAATATTCAATACACAACCCTCAAACATCAATCCTCAATACTCAATCATCAATCCTCAATTCTCAATACTCAATAGAATATCCTGAGTTCTCTGTTTTCAATAATCAATCCTCAATCTTCAATCTTCAAGTCTCCATCCACAGACATCAATTCTCATCACTCAACCCTCAACACTCTGTCCTCAAACTTCAATCCTCAATCCTCAATCCTCAATCCTCAATTCTCAATCCTCAGTCCTCAATCCTCAATCGCCAATCCTCAATCCCCAATCCTCAATCTCCAATCCTCAGTCCTCAATCCTCAATCATCAATGCTCAATGTTCAATCCTCAATACTCAACCTTCAATCCTCAACCCTCAATCCTCAATCCACAATCCTCAATCCTCAATCATCAACCATCAATCCTCAATACTCAATCTTCAATCCTCAATTCCCAATCCTCAATCGTCAATCCTCATTCTTCAATCCTCAATACCCAATTCTCAATCCTCAATCCTCAATACTCAATCTTCAATCCTCAATCCTCAATCCTCAATCCTCAACCCTCAGCCCTCATCCTCAATCCTCAATCCTGAATCCTCAATCCTCAATGTTCAATCCTCAATACACAGTCTTGAATCATCAATCCTCAATACTCAATCCTCAATCCACAATCCTGAATCATCAATCCTCAATCCTCAATCATCAGCCTTCAATCCTCAATACTCAGTCTTCAATCCTCAATACTCAATCCTCAATATTCAACACACAACCATCAAGCATCAATTCTCAATACTCAACCATCAATCCTCAATTCTCAATACTCAATAGAATATCCTGAATTTTCATGATTCAATACTCAATCCACAATATTCAATAATCAAATCTCGACCCTCAAACATCAATTCTCAACACTCAATCCTCAACTCTCGGTCCTCTCTCTTCAATCCTCCATCCGCAATCCTCTATCCTCAAGCGTCAATCCTCAATCCTCAATCCTCAATCCTCAACACTCAATCCTCAGTCCTCAAACCTCAATTCCGAATCCTCAATCCTGAATGCTCAATCTTCATCCCTCAGTCCGCAACAATCAATTGTCAATCCTCAATCCTCAATAGAATATCCTCATTTCACAGTTTTCAATACTGAATCCCCAACCTTCAATCTTCAAATCTCAATCCACAGACATCAATTCTCATCACACAACCCTCAACACTCAGTCCTCAATCTTCAATCCTCAATCCTCAATCCTCAATCTTCAATCCTCCATACTCAATCTTCAATCCTCAATCCTCAATCATCAATCCTCAATCCTCAATCCTCAGTCATCAATCCTCAATCTTCAATACTCAATCCTCAATCATCAATCCTCAATCCTCAATCCTCAATCCACATTCCTCAATCCTCAATCCTCAACCCTCAGTCCTCATCCTCAATCCTCAATTCTTAACCCTCAATCCTCAATCCTCAATCTTCAATCCTCAATAATCAATCCTCAATACTCAGTCTTCAATCCTCAATCCTCAATCCTCAATCCTCAGTCCGCAATCCTCAATCATCAATCCTCAATCTTCAATACTCAATCCTCGATCCTCAATCCTCAATCCTCAATACTCAATCTTCAATCCTCAATCCTCAATCCTCAATCCTCAATCCTCAATCCTCAGTCATCTATCCTCAATCTTCAAAACTCAATCGTCAATCCTCAGTCCTCAATTCTCAATCCTCAATCCTCGTTCCTCAAACCTCAATCCTCAACCCTCGGTCCTCATCCTCAATCCTCAATCCTCAACCCTCAGTCCTCATCCTCAATCCTCAATTCTTAACCCTCAATCCTCAATCCTCAATCTTCAATCCTCAATAATCAATCCTCAATACTCAGTCTTCAATCCTCAATCCTCAATCCTCAATCCTCAGTCCGCAATCCTCAATCATCAATCCTCAACCTTCAATCCTCAGTCCTCCATCCTCAATCATCAATACTCAATGTTCAATCCTCAATACTCAACATTCAATCCTCAACCCTCAATCTTCTATCCACAATCCTCAATCCTCAATCATCAACCTTCAACCTTCAATACTCAATCTTCAATCCTCAATTCCCAATTCTCAATCGTCTATCCTCAATCCTCAATCCTCAGTCATCAATCCTCAATCTTCAATACTCAATCCTCAATCCTCAATCCTCAATCCTCAATCCTCAATCCTCATTGCTCAAACGTCAATCCTCAACCCTCAGTCCCCATTCTCAATTCTCAATTCTCAATCCTCAATCCTCAATACTCAATCTTCAATCCTCAATAATCAATCTCCTATCCTAGATCCTCAATCCCCAATACTCTATCCTTAATCCTCAATATTCAATCCTCTATCCCAAGTCCACAATCTTCAATCCCCAAAGCTCAATAATCAATCCTCAATCCTCAGTCCTCAATCGTCAATCATCAGTCCACAATCTTCAATACTCAATCCTCAATACTCAATCCTCAATCCTCAATCCTCAATCCTCAATCATCCATCCTGAATCTTCAATACTCAATCCTCAATCATCAATCCTCAATCCTCAATCGTCAATCCTCAATTCCCAATCCTCAATCGTCAATCCTCATTCTTCTATCCTCAATACCCAATTCTCAATCCTCGATCCTCAATACTCAATCTTCAATCCTCAATCCTCAATCCTCAATCCTCAACCCTCAGCCCTCATCCTCAATCCTCAATCCTGAATCCTCAATCCTAAATCTTCAATCTCCTATCCTAGATCCTCAATCCCCAATACTCTATCCTTAATCCTCAATATTCGATCCTCTATCCGCAGTCCACAATCTTCAATCCCCAAAGCTCAATAATCAATCCTCAATCCTCAGTCCTCAATCGTCAATCATCAGTCCACAATCTTCAATACTCAATCCTCAATCCTCAATCCTCAATCCTCAATCCTCAATCCTCAATCCTCAATCCTCAATCATCCATCCTGAAGCTTCAATACTCAATCCTCAATCCTCAATCCTCAATCCTCAATCGTCAATCCTCATTCTTCAATCCTCAATACCCAATCATCAATCCTCAATCCTCAATCCTCAATTCTCAATCTTCAATCCTCAGTCCTCAGTCCTCAAACCTCAGTCCTCAAACCTCAGCCATCATCCTCAATCTTCAATCCTCCATACTCAATCTTCAATCCTCAATCCTCAATCATCAATCCTCAATCCTCAATCCTCAGTCATGAATCCTCATTCTTCAATCCTCAATACCCAATCCTCAATCTTCGATCCTCAATCCCCAATCCTCAATCCTTAATCCTCAATCTTCAATCCTCAATCCCCAGTCCACAATCTTCAATCCTCAATGCTCAATCCTCAATCCTCAATCCTCAGTCATCAGTCCTCAATCCTCAATCCTCAAACCTAAATTCTCAACCGTTAGTCCTCGTCCTCAAACCTCAATCCCGAATCCTCAACCCTGAATCGTCAATCTTAAGCCCTCAGTCCTCAACAATCAATTGTCAAACCTCAGTCCTCATTAGAATATCCTCAATTCACAGTCTTCAGTACTCAATCCCCAATCTTCAATCTTCAAATCTCAGTATACAAACATCAATTCGCATCACTCAACACTCAACACTCAGTCCTCAATCTTCAGTCCTCAATCCTCAATCCTCAATCTTCAATCCTCAATACTCAATCTTCAATCTTCAATTCTTAATACTCAATCCTCAGTCCTCAAACCTCAATCGCCAATCCTCAATCCCCAATCCTCAACCTTCAATCCTCAGTCCTCAATCCTCAATCATCAATACTCAGTGTTCAATCATCAATACTCAACATTCAATCCTCAACCCTCAATCCTCTATCCACAATCCTCAATCCTCAATCATCAACCTTCAATCTTCAATACTCAATCTTCAATCCTCAATTCCCAATCCTCAATCCTCAATCCTCCATCCTCAATCCTCAATCCTCAATCCTCAATCCTCATTGCTCAAACGTCAATCCTCAAGCCTCAGTCCCCATCCTCAATTCTCAATTCTCAATCCTCAATCCTCAATACTCAATCTTCAATCCTCAATAATCAATCTCCTATCCTAGATCCTCAATCCCCAATACTCTATCCTTAATCCTCAATATTCAATCCTCTATCCCAAGTCCACAATCTTCAATCCCCAAAGCTCAATAAGCAATCCTCAATCCTCAGTCCTCAATCGTCAATCATCAGTCCACAATCTTCAATACTCAATCCTCAATACTCAATCCTCAATCCTCAATCCTCAATCCTCAATCATCCATCCTGAATCTTCAATACTCAATCCTCAATCATCAATCCTCAATCCTCAATCGTTAATCCTCATTCTTCAATCCTCAATACCCAATCCTCAATCCTCAATCCTCAATCCTCAATTCTCAATCCTCAATCATCAGTCCTCAGTCCTCAAACCTCAGTCCTCAAACCTCAGCCATCATCCTCAATCGTCAATCCTCGTTCCTCAATCCCCAATCCTCAATCTTCAATCCTCCATACTCAATCTTCAATCCTCAAACCTCAATCTTCAATACTCAATCCTCAATCCTCAATCCTCAATCCTCAATACTCAATCTTCAATCCTCAATCCTCAATCCTCAATCCTCAATCCTCAATCCTCAGTCACCAATCCTCAATCTTCAAAACTCAATCGTCAATCGTCAGTCCTCAATTCTCAATCCACAATCCTCGTGCCTCAAACCTCAATCCTCAACCCTCAGTCCTCATCCTCAATCCTCAATTCTCAATCCTCAAACCTCAATCTTCAATCCTCAATACTCAATCCTCACTCCTCAATACTCAACCATCAATACTCAATTCTCAATACTCAATAGAATATCCTGAATTCTCAGTATTCAATACTCAAACCTCAACGCTCAACCCTCAGCCCTCATCCTCCATCCTCAATCCTCAATCCTCAAACCTCAATCTTCAATCCTCAATACTCAATCTTCTATTCTCAATCCACAATCCTCAACCCTCAATCCCAATCCTCAATCTTCAATCCTCTATCCTCAATCCTCAATCCTCAATCCTCAATCCTCAATCATCAATCCTCAATCCTCAACCCTCAATCCTCAATCCCGAATCGTCAATCATCAATACTCAATCTTCAATGCTCAATCCTCAATCCTCAATCCTCAGTCCTCAATCCTCAATATTCAATACACAACCCTCAAACATCAATCCTCAATACTCAATCATCAATCCTCAATTCTCAATACTCAATAGAATATCCTGAGTTCTCTGTTTTCAATAATCAATCCTCAATCTTCAATCTTCAAGTCTCCATCCACAGACATCAATTCTCATCACTCAACCCTCAACACTCTGTCCTCAAACTTCAATCCTCAATCCTCAATCCTCAATCCTCAATTCTCAATCCTCAGTCCTCAATCCTCAATCGCCAATCCTCAATCCCCAATCCTCAATCTCCAATCCTCAGTCCTCAATCCTCAATCATCAATGCTCAATGTTCAATCCTCAATACTCAACCTTCAATCCTCAACCCTCAATCCTCAATCCACAATCCTCAATCCTCAATCATCAACCATCAATCCTCAATACTCAATCTTCAATCCTCAATTCCCAATCCTCAATCGTCAATCCTCATTCTTCAATCCTCAATACCCAATTCTCAATCCTCAATCCTCAATACTCAATCTTCAATCCTCAATCCTCAATCCTCAATCCTCAACCCTCAGCCCTCATCCTCAATCCTCAATCCTGAATCCTCAATCCTCAATGTTCAATCCTCAATACACAGTCTTGAATCATCAATCCTCAATACTCAATCCTCAATCCACAATCCTGAATCATCAATCCTCAATCCTCAATCATCAGCCTTCAATCCTCAATACTCAGTCTTCAATCCTCAATACTCAATCCTCAATATTCAACACACAACCATCAAGCATCAATTCTCAATACTCAACCATCAATCCTCAATTCTCAATACTCAATAGAATATCCTGAATTTTCATGATTCAATACTCAATCCACAATATTCAATAATCAAATCTCGACCCTCAAACATCAATTCTCAACACTCAATCCTCAACTCTCGGTCCTCTCTCTTCAATCCTCCATCCGCAATCCTCTATCCTCAAGCGTCAATCCTCAATCCTCAATCCTCAATCCTCAACACTCAATCCTCAGTCCTCAAACCTCAATTCCGAATCCTCAATCCTGAATGCTCAATCTTCATCCCTCAGTCCGCAACAATCAATTGTCAATCCTCAATCCTCAATAGAATATCCTCATTTCACAGTTTTCAATACTGAATCCCCAATCTTCAATCTTCAAATCTCAATCCACAGACATCAATTCTCATCACACAACCCTCAACACTCAGTCCTCAATCTTCAATCCTCAATCCTCAATCCTCAATCTTCAATCCTCCATACTCAATCTTCAATCCTCAATCCTCAATCATCAATCCTCAATCCTCAATCCTCAGTCATCAATCCTCAATCTTCAATACTCAATCCTCAATCATCAATCCTCAATCCTCAATCCTCAATCCACATTCCTCAATCCTCAATCCTCAACCCTCAGTCCTCATCCTCAATCCTCAATTCTTAACCCTCAATCCTCAATCCTCAATCTTCAATCCTCAATAATCAATCCTCAATACTCAGTCTTCAATCCTCAATCCTCAATCCTCAATCCTCAGTCCGCAATCCTCAATCATCAATCCTCAATCTTCAATACTCAATCCTCGATCCTCAATCCTCAATCCTCAATACTCAATCTTCAATCCTCAACCCTCAATCCTCAATCCTCAATCCTCAATCCTCAGTCATCTATCCTCAATCTTCAAAACTCAATCGTCAATCCTCAGTCCTCAATTCTCAATCCTCAATCCTCGTTCCTGAAACCTCAATCCTCAACCCTCGGTCCTCATCCTCAATCCTCAATCCTCAACCCTCAGTCCTCATCCTCAATCCTCAATTCTTAACCCTCAATCCTCAATCCTCAATCTTCAATCCTCAATAATCAATCCTCAATACTCAGTCTTCAATCCTCAATCCTCAATCCTCAATCCTCAGTCCGCAATCCTCAATCATCAATCCTCAACCTTCAATCCTCAGTCCTCCATCCTCAATCATCAATACTCAATGTTCAATCCTCAATACTCAACATTCAATCCTCAACCCTCAATCTTCTATCCATAATCCTCAATCCTCAATCATCAACCTTCAACCTTCAATACTCAATCTTCAATCCTCAATTCCCAATTCTCAATCGTCTATCCTCAATCCTCAATCCTCAGTCATCAATCCTCAATCTTCAATACTCAATCCTCAATCCTCAATCCTCAATCCTCAATCCTCAATCCTCATTGCTCAAACGTCAATCCTCAACCCTCAGTCCCCATTCTCAATTCTCAATTCTCAATCCTCAATCCTCAATACTCAATCATCAATCCTCAATAATCAATCTCCTATCCTAGATCCTCAATCCCCAATACTCTATCCTTAATCCTCAATATTCAATCCTCTATCCCCAGTCCACAATCTTCAATCCCCAAAGCTCAATAATCAATCCTCTATCCCCAGTCCACAATCTTCAATCCCCAAAGCTCAATAATCAATCCTCAATCCTCAGTCCTCAATCGTCAATCATCAGTCCACAATCTTCAATACTCAATCCTCAATCCTCAATCCTCAATCCTCAATCCTCAATCATCTATCCTGAAGCTTCAATCCTCATTCTTCAATCCTCAATACCCAATCATCAATCCTCAATCCTCAATCCTCAATTCTCAATCCTCAATCCTCAGTCCTCAGTCCTCAAACCTCAGTCCTCAAACCTCAGCCATCATCCTCAATCTTCAATCCTCCATACTCAATCTTCAATCCTCAATCCTCAATCATCAATCCTCAATCCTCAATCCTCAGTCATGAATCCTCATTCTTCAATCCTCAATACCCAATCCTCAATCTTCGATCCTCAATCCCCAATCCTCAATCCTTAATCCTCAATCTTCAATCCTCAATTCCCAGTCCACAATCTTCAATCCTCAATGCTCAATCCTCAATCCTCAATCCTCAGTCATCAGTCCTCAATCCTCAATCCTCAAACCTAAATTCTCAACCGTTAGTCCTCGTCCTCAAACCTCAATCCCGAATCCTCAACCCTGAATCGTCAATCTTCAGCCCTCAGTCCTCAGCAATCAATTGTCAAACCTCAGTCCTCATTAGAATATCCTCAATTCACAGTCTTCAGTGCTCAATCCCCAATCTTCAATCTTCAAATCTCAGTATACAAACATCAATTCGCATCACTCAACACTCAACACTCAGTCCTCAATCTTCAGTCCTCAATCCTCAATCCTCAATCTTCAATCCTCAATACTCAATCTTCAATCTTCAATCCTCAATACTCAATCCTCAGTCCTCAATCCTCAATCGCCAATCCTCAATCCCCAATCCTCAGCCTTCAATCCTCAGTCCTCAATCCTCAATCATCAATACTCAGTGTTCAATCATCAATACTCAACATTCAATCCTCAACCCTCAATCCTCTATCCACAATCCTCAATCCTCAATCATCAACCTTCAATCTTCAATACTCAATCTTGAATCCTCAATTCCCAATCCTCAATCGTCAAACCTCAATCCTCAATCCTCAGTCATCAATCCTCAATCTTCAATACTCAATCCTCAATCCTCAATCCTCCATCCTCAATCCTCAATCCTCAATCCTCAATCCTCATTGCTCAAACGTCAATCCTCAACCCTCAGTCCCCATCCTCAATTCTCAATTCTCAATCCTCAATCCTCAATACTCAATCTTCAATCCTCAATAATCAATCTCCTATCCTAGATCCTCAATCCCCAATACTCTATCCTTAATCCTCAATATTCAATCCTCTATCCCAAGTCCACAATCTTCAATCCCCAAAGCTCAATAATCAATCCTCAATCCTCAGTCCTCAATCGTCAATCATCAGTCCACAATCTTCAATACTCAATCCTCAATACTCAATCCTCAATCCTCAATCCTCAATCCTCAATCATCCATCCTGAATCTTCAATACTCAATCCTCAATCATCAATCCTCAATCCTCAATCGTCAATCCTCAATTCCCAATCCTCAATCGTCAATCCTCATTCTTCTATCCTCAATACCCAATTCTCAATCCTCGATCCTCAATACTCAATCTTCAATCCTCAATCCTCAATCCTCAATCCTCAACCCTCAGCCCTCATCCTCAATCCTCAATCCTGAATCCTCAATCCTAAATCTTCAATCTCCTATCCTAGATCCTCAATCCCCAATACTCTATCCTTAATCCTCAATATTCGATCCTCTATCCCCAGTCCACAATCTTCAATCCCCAAAGCTCAATAATCAATCCTCAATCCTCAGTCCTCAATCGTCAATCATCAGTCCACAATCTTCAATACTCAATCCTCAATCCTCAATCCTCAATCCTCAATCCTCAATCCTCAATCCTCAATCATCCATCCTGAAGCTTCAATACTCAATCCTCAATCCTCAATCCTCAATCCTCAATCGTCAATCCTCATTCTTCAATCCTCAATACCCAATCATCAATCCTCAATCCTCAATCCTCAATTCTCAATCTTCAATCCTCAGTCCTCAGTCCTCAAACCTCAGTCCTCAAACCTCAGCCATCATCCTCAATCTTCAATCCTCCATACTCAATCTTCAATCCTCAATCCTCAATCATCAATCCTCAATCCTCAATCCTCAGTCATGAATCCTCATTCTTCAATCCTCAATACCCAATCCTCAATCTTCGATCCTCAATCCCCAATCCTCAATCCTTAATCCTCAATCTTCAATCCTCAATCCCCAGTCCACAATCTTCAATCCTCAATGCTCAATCCTCAATCCTCAATCCTCAGTCATCAGTCCTCAATCCTCAATCCTCAAACCTAAATTCTCAACCGTTAGTCCTCGTCCTCAAACCTCAATCCCGAATCCTCAACCCTGAATCGTCAATCTTAAGCCCTCAGTCCTCAACAATCAATTGTCAAACCTCAGTCCTCATTAGAATATCCTCAATTCACAGTCTTCAGTACTCAATCCCCAATCTTCAATCTTCAAATCTCAGTATACAAACATCAATTCGCATCACTCAACACTCAACACTCAGTCCTCAATCTTCAGTCCTCAATCCTCAATCCTCAATCTTCAATCCTCAATACTCAATCTTCAATCTTCAATCCTTAATACTCAATCCTCAGTCCTCAAACCTCAATCGCCAATCCTCAATCCCCAATCCTCAACCTTCAATCCTCAGTCCTCAATCCTCAATCATCAATACTCAGTGTTCAATCATCAATACTCAACATTCAATCCTCAACCCTCAATCCTCTATCCACAATCCTCAATCCTCAATCATCAACCTTCAATCTTCAATACTCAATCTTCAATCCTCAATTCCCAATCCTCAATCGTCAATCCTCAATCCTCAATCCTCAGTCATCAATCCTCAATCTTCAATACTCAATCCTCAATCCTCAATCCTCCATCCTCAATCCTCAATCCTCAATCCTCAATCCTCATTGCTCAAACGTCAATCCTCAACCCTCAGTCCCCATCCTCAATTCTCAATTCTCAATCCTCAATCCTCAATACTCAATCTTCAATCCTCAATAATCAATCTCCTATCCTAGATCCTCAATCCCCAATACTCTATCCTTAATCCTCAATATTCAATCCTCTATCCCAAGTCCACAATCTTCAATCCCCAAAGCTCAATAAGCAATCCTCAATCCTCAGTCCTCAATCGTCAATCATCAGTCCACAATCTTCAATACTCAATCCTCAATACTCAATCCTCAATCCTCAATCCTCAATCCTCAATCATCCATCCTGAATCTTCAATACTCAATCCTCAATCATCAATCCTCAATCCTCAATCGTTAATCCTCATTCTTCAATCCTCAATACCCAATCCTCAATCCTCAATCCTCAATCCTCAATTCTCAATCCTCAATCATCAGTCCTCAGTCCTCAAACCTCAGTCCTCAAACCTCAGCCATCATCCTCAATCGTCAATCCTCGTTCCTCAATCCCCAATCCTCAATCTTCAATCCTCCATACTCAATCTTCAATCCTCAAACCTCAATCTTCAATACTCAATCCTCAATCCTCAATCCTCAATCCTCAATACTCAATCTTCAATCCTCAATCCTCAATCCTCAATCCTCAATCCTCAATCCTCAGTCACCAATCCTCAATCTTCTAAACTCAATCGTCAATCGTCAGTCCTCAATTCTCAATCCACAATCCTCGTGCCTCAAACCTCAATCCTCAACCCTCAGTCCTCATCCTCAATCCTCAATTCTCAATCCTCAAACGTCAATCTTCAATCCTCAATACTCAATCCTCACTCCTCAATACTCAACCATCAATACTCAATTCTCAATACTCAATAGAATATCCTGAATTCTCAGTATTCAATACTCAAACCTCAACGCTCAACCCTCAGCCCTCATCCTCCATCCTCAATCCTCAATCCTCAAACCTCAATCTTCAATCCTCAATACTCAATCTTCTATTCTCAATCCACAATCCTCAACCCTCAATCCCAATCCTCAATCTTCAATCCTCTATCCTCAATCCTCAATCCTCAATCCTCAATCCTCAATCATCAATCCTCAATCCTCAACCCTCAATCCTCAATCCCGAATCGTCAATCATCAATACTCAATCTTCAATGCTCAATCCTCAATCCTCAATCCTCAGTCCTCAATCCTCAATATTCAATACACAACCCTCAAACATCAATCCTCAATACTCAATCATCAATCCTCAATTCTCAATACTCAATAGAATATCCTGAGTTCTCTGTTTTCAATAATCAATCCTCAATCTTCAATCTTCAAGTCTCCATCCACAGACATCAATTCTCATCACTCAACCCTCAACACTCTGTCCTCAAACTTCAATCCTCAATCCTCAATCCTCAATCCTCAATTCTCAATCCTCAGTCCTCAATCCTCAATCGCCAATCCTCAATCCCCAATCCTCAATCTCCAATCCTCAGTCCTCAATCCTCAATCATCAATGCTCAATGTTCAATCCTCAATACTCAACCTTCAATCCTCAACCCTCAATCCTCAATCCACAATCCTCAATCCTCAATCATCAACCATCAATCCTCAATACTCAATCTTCAATCCTCAATTCCCAATCCTCAATCGTCAATCCTCATTCTTCAATCCTCAATACCCAATTCTCAATCCTCAATCCTCAATACTCAATCTTCAATCCTCAATCCTCAATCCTCAATCCTCAACCCTCAGCCCTCATCCTCAATCCTCAATCCTGAATCCTCAATCCTCAATGTTCAATCCTCAATACACAGTCTTGAATCATCAATCCTCAATACTCAATCCTCAATCCACAATCCTGAATCATCAATCCTCAATCCTCAATCATCAGCCTTCGATCCTCAATACTCAGTCTTCAATCCTCAATACTCAATCCTCAATATTCAACACACAACCATCAAGCATCAATTCTCAATACTCAACCATCAATCCTCAATTCTCAATACTCAATAGAATATCCTGAATTTTCATGATTCAATACTCAATCCACAATATTCAATAATCAAATCTCGACCCTCAAACATCAATTCTCAACACTCAATCCTCAACTCTCGGTCCTCTCTCTTCAATCCTCCATCCGCAATCCTCTATCCTCAAGCGTCAATCCTCAATCCTCAATCCTCAATCCTCAACACTCAATCCTCAGTCCTCAAACCTCAATTCCGAATCCTCAATCCTGAATGCTCAATCTTCATCCCTCAGTCCGCAACAATCAATTGTCAATCCTCAATCCTCAATAGAATATCCTCATTTCACAGTTTTCAATACTGAATCCCCAATCTTCAATCTTCAAATCTCAATCCACAGACATCAATTCTCATCACACAACCCTCAACACTCAGTCCTCAATCTTCAATCCTCAATCCTCAATCCTCAATCTTCAATCCTCCATACTCAATCTTCAATCCTCAATCCTCAATCATCAATCCTCAATCCTCAATCCTCAGTCATCAATCCTCAATCTTCAATACTCAATCCTCAATCATCAATCCTCAATCCTCAATCCTCAATCCACATTCCTCAATCCTCAATCCTCAACCCTCAGTCCTCATCCTCAATCCTCAATTCTTAACCCTCAATCCTCAATCCTCAATCTTCAATCCTCAATAATCAATCCTCAATACTCAGTCTTCAATCCTCAATCCTCAATCCTCAATCCTCAGTCCGCAATCCTCAATCATCAATCCTCAATCTTCAATACTCAATCCTCGATCCTCAATCCTCAATCCTCAATACTCAATCTTCAATCCTCAATCCTCAATCCTCAATCCTCAATCCTCAATCCTCAGTCATCTATCCTCAATCTTCAAAACTCAATCGTCAATCCTCAGTCCTCAATTCTCAATCCTCAATCCTCGTTCCTCAAACCTCAATCCTCAACCCTCGGTCCTCATCCTCAATCCTCAATCCTCAACCCTCAGTCCTCATCCTCAATCCTCAATTCTTAACCCTCAATCCTCAATCCTCAATCTTCAATCCTCAATAATCAATCCTCAATACTCAGTCTTCAATCCTCAATCCTCAATCCTCAATCCTCAGTCCGCAATCCTCAATCATCAATCCTCAACCTTCAATCCTCAGTCCTCCATCCTCAATCATCAATACTCAATGTTCAATCCTCAATACTCAACATTCAATCCTCAACCCTCAATCTTCTATCCACAATCCTCAATCCTCAATCATCAACCTTCAACCTTCAATACTCAATCTTCAATCCTCAATTCCCAATTCTCAATCGTCTATCCTCAATCCTCAATCCTCAGTCATCAATCCTCAATCTTCAATACTCAATCCTCAATCCTCAATCCTCAATCCTCAATCCTCAATCCTCATTGCTCAAACGTCAATCCTCAACCCTCAGTCCCCATTCTCAATTCTCAATTCTCAATCCTCAATCCTCAATACTCAATCTTCAATCCTCAATAATCAATCTCCTATCCTAGATCCTCAATCCCCAATACTCTATCCTTAATCCTCAATATTCAATCCTCTATCCCAAGTCCACAATCTTCAATCCCCAAAGCTCAATAATCAATCCTCAATCCTCAGTCCTCAATCGTCAATCATCAGTCCACAATCTTCAATACTCAATCCTCAATACTCAATCCTCAATCCTCAATCCTCAATCCTCAATCATCCATCCTGAATCTTCAATACTCAATCCTCAATCATCAATCCTCAATCCTCAATCGTCAATCCTCAATTCCCAATCCTCAATCGTCAATCCTCATTCTTCTATCCTCAATACCCAATTCTCAATCCTCGATCCTCAATACTCAATCTTCAATCCTCAATCCTCAATCCTCAATCCTCAACCCTCAGCCCTCATCCTCAATCCTCAATCCTGAATCCTCAATCCTAAATCTTCAATCTCCTATCCTAGATCCTCAATCCCCAATACTCTATCCTTAATCCTCAATATTCGATCCTCTATCCCCAGTCCACAATCTTCAATCCCCAAAGCTCAATAATCAATCCTCAATCCTCAGTCCTCAATCGTCAATCATCAGTCCACAATCTTCAATACTCAATCCTCAATCCTCAATCCTCAATCCTCAATCCTCAATCCTCAATCCTCAATCATCCATCCTGAAGCTTCAATACTCAATCCTCAATCCTCAATCCTCAATCCTCAATCGTCAATCCTCATTCTTCAATCCTCAATACCCAATCATCAATCCTCAATCCTCAATCCTCAATTCTCAATCTTCAATCCTCAGTCCTCAGTCCTCAAACCTCAGTCCTCAAACCTCAGCCATCATCCTCAATCTTCAATCCTCCATACTCAATCTTCAATCCTCAATCCTCAATCATCAATCCTCAATCCTCAATCCTCAGTCATGAATCCTCATTCTTCAATCCTCAATACCCAATCCTCAATCTTCGATCCTCAATCCCCAATCCTCAATCCTTAATCCTCAATCTTCAATCCTCAATCCCCAGTCCACAATCTTCAATCCTCAATGCTCAATCCTCAATCCTCAATCCTCAGTCATCAGTCCTCAATCCTCAATCCTCAAACCTAAATTCTCAACCGTTAGTCCTCGTCCTCAAACCTCAATCCCGAATCCTCAACCCTGAATCGTCAATCTTAAGCCCTCAGTCCTCAACAATCAATTGTCAAACCTCAGTCCTCATTAGAATATCCTCAATTCACAGTCTTCAGTACTCAATCCCCAATCTTCAATCTTCAAATCTCAGTATACAAACATCAATTCGCATCACTCAACACTCAACACTCAGTCCTCAATCTTCAGTCCTCAATCCTCAATCCTCAATCTTCAATCCTCAATACTCAATCTTCAATCTTCAATCCTTAATACTCAATCCTCAGTCCTCAAACCTCAATCGCCAATCCTCAATACCCAATCCTCAACCTTCAATCCTCAGTCCTCAATCCTCAATCATCAATACTCAGTGTTCAATCATCAATACTCAACATTCAATCCTCAACCCTCAATCCTCTATCCACAATCCTCAATCCTCAATCATCAACCTTCAATCTTCAATACTCAATCTTCAATCCTCAATTCCCAATCCTCAATCGTCAATCCTCAATCCTCAATCCTCAGTCATCAATCCTCAATCTTCAATACTCAATCCTCAATCCTCAATCCTCCATCCTCAATCCTCAATCCTCAATCCTCAATCCTCATTGCTCAAACGTCAATCCTCAACCCTCAGTCCCCATCCTCAATTCTCAATTCTCAATCCTCAATCCTCAATACTCAATCTTCAATCCTCAATAATCAATCTCCTATCCTAGATCCTCAATCCCCAATACTCTATCCTTAATCCTCAATATTCAATCCTCTATCCCAAGTCCACAATCTTCAATCCCCAAAGCTCAATAAGCAATCCTCAATCCTCAGTCCTCAATCGTCAATCATCAGTCCACAATCTTCAATACTCAATCCTCAATACTCAATCCTCAATCCTCAATCCTCAATCCTCAATCATCCATCCTGAATCTTCAATACTCAATCCTCAATCATCAATCCTCAATCCTCAATCGTTAATCCTCATTCTTCAATCCTCAATACCCAATCCTCAATCCTCAATCCTCAATCCTCAATTCTCAATCCTCAATCATCAGTCCTCAGTCCTCAAACCTCAGTCCTCAAACCTCAGCCATCATCCTCAATCGTCAATCCTCGTTCCTCAATCCCCAATCCTCAATCTTCAATCCTCCATACTCAATCTTCAATCCTCAAACCTCAATCTTCAATACTCAATCCTCAATCCTCAATCCTCAATCCTCAATACTCAATCTTCAATCCTCAATCCTCAATCCTCAATCCTCAATCCTCAATCCTCAGTCACCAATCCTCAATCTTCAAAACTCAATCGTCAATCGTCAGTCCTCAATTCTCAATCCACAATCCTCGTGCCTCAAACCTCAATCCTCAACCCTCAGTCCTCATCCTCAATCCTCAATTCTCAATCCTCAAACCTCAATCTTCAATCCTCAATACTCAATCCTCACTCCTCAATACTCAACCATCAATACTCAATTCTCAATACTCAATAGAATATCCTGAATTCTCAGTATTCAATACTCAAACCTCAACGCTCAACCCTCAGCCCTCATCCTCCATCCTCAATCCTCAATCCTCAAACCTCAATCTTCAATCCTCAATACTCAATCTTCTATTCTCAATCCACAATCCTCAACCCTCAATCCCAATCCTCAATCTTCAATCCTCTATCCTCAATCCTCAATCCTCAATCCTCAATCCTCAATCATCAATCCTCAATCCTCAACCCTCAATCCTCAATCCCGAATCGTCAATCATCAATACTCAATCTTCAATGCTCAATCCTCAATCCTCAATCCTCAGTCCTCAATCCTCAATATTCAATACACAACCCTCAAACATCAATCCTCAATACTCAATCATCAATCCTCAATTCTCAATACTCAATAGAATATCCTGAGTTCTCTGTTTTCAATAATCAATCCTCAATCTTCAATCTTCAAGTCTCCATCCACAGACATCAATTCTCATCACTCAACCCTCAACACTCTGTCCTCAAACTTCAATCCTCAATCCTCAATCCTCAATCCTCAATTCTCAATCCTCAGTCCTCAATCCTCAATCGCCAATCCTCAATCCCCAATCCTCAATCTCCAATCCTCAGTCCTCAATCCTCAATCATCAATGCTCAATGTTCAATCCTCAATACTCAACCTTCAATCCTCAACCCTCAATCCTCAATCCACAATCCTCAATCCTCAATCATCAACCATCAATCCTCAATACTCAATCTTCAATCCTCAATTCCCAATCCTCAATCGTCAATCCTCATTCTTCAATCCTCAATACCCAATTCTCAATCCTCAATCCTCAATACTCAATCTTCAATCCTCAATCCTCAATCCTCAATCCTCAACCCTCAGCCCTCATCCTCAATCCTCAATCCTGAATCCTCAATCCTCAATGTTCAATCCTCAATACACAGTCTTGAATCATCAATCCTCAATACTCAATCCTCAATCCACAATCCTGAATCATCAATCCTCAATCCTCAATCATCAGCCTTCAATCCTCAATACTCAGTCTTCAATCCTCAATACTCAATCCTCAATATTCAACACACAACCATCAAGCATCAATTCTCAATACTCAACCATCAATCCTCAATTCTCAATACTCAATAGAATATCCTGAATTTTCATGATTCAATACTCAATCCACAATATTCAATAATCAAATCTCGACCCTCAAACATCAATTCTCAACACTCAATCCTCAACTCTCGGTCCTCTCTCTTCAATCCTCCATCCGCAATCCTCTATCCTCAAGCGTCAATCCTCAATCCTCAATCCTCAATCCTCAACACTCAATCCTCAGTCCTCAAACCTCAATTCCGAATCCTCAATCCTGAATGCTCAATCTTCATCCCTCAGTCCGCAACAATCAATTGTCAATCCTCAATCCTCAATAGAATATCCTCATTTCACAGTTTTCAATACTGAATCCCCAATCTTCAATCTTCAAATCTCAATCCACAGACATCAATTCTCATCACACAACCCTCAACACTCAGTCCTCAATCTTCAATCCTCAATCCTCAATCCTCAATCTTCAATCCTCCATACTCAATCTTCAATCCTCAATCCTCAATCATCAATCCTCAATCCTCAATCCTCAGTCATCAATCCTCAATCTTCAATACTCAATCCTCAATCATCAATCCTCAATCCTCAATCCTCAATCCACATTCCTCAATCCTCAATCCTCAACCCTCAGTCCTCATCCTCAATCCTCAATTCTTAACCCTCAATCCTCAATCCTCAATCTTCAATCCTCAATAATCAATCCTCAATACTCAGTCTTCAATCCTCAATCCTCAATCCTCAATCCTCAGTCCGCAATCCTCAATCATCAATCCTCAATCTTCAATACTCAATCCTCGATCCTCAATCCTCAATCCTCAATACTCAATCTTCAATCCTCAATCCTCAATCCTCAATCCTCAATCCTCAATCCTCAGTCATCTATCCTCAATCTTCAAAACTCAATCGTCAATCCTCAGTCCTCAATTCTCAATCCTCAATCCTCGTTCCTCAAACCTCAATCCTCAACCCTCGGTCCTCATTCTCAATCCTCAATCCTCAACCCTCAGTCCTCATCCTCAATCCTCAATTCTTAACCCTCAATCCTCAATCCTCAATCTTCAATCCTCAATAATCAATCCTCAATACTCAGTCTTCAATCCTCAATCCTCAATCCTCAATCCTCAGTCCGCAATCCTCAATCATCAATCCTCAACCTTCAATCCTCAGTCCTCCATCCTCAATCATCAATACTCAATGTTCAATCCTCAATACTCAACATTCAATCCTCAACCCTCAATCTTCTATCCACAATCCTCAATCCTCAATCATCAACCTTCAACCTTCAATACTCAATCTTCAATCCTCAATTCCCAATTCTCAATCGTCTATCCTCAATCCTCAATCCTCAGTCATCAATCCTCAATCTTCAATACTCAATCCTCAATCCTCAATCCTCAATCCTCAATCCTCAATCCTCATTGCTCAAACGTCAATCCTCAACCCTCAGTCCCCATTCTCAATTCTCAATTCTCAATCCTCAATCCTCAATACTCAATCATCAATCCTCAATAATCAATCTCCTATCCTAGATCCTCAATCCCCAATACTCTATCCTTAATCCTCAATATTCAATCCTCTATCCCCAGTCCACAATCTTCAATCCCCAAAGCTCAATAATCAATCCTCAATCCTCAGTCCTCAATCGTCAATCATCAGTCCACAATCTTCAATACTCAATCCTCAATCCTCAATCCTCAATCCTCAATCCTCAATCATCTATCCTGAAGCTTCAATACTCAATCCTCAATCCTCAATCCTCAATCCTCAATCGTCAATCCTCATTCTTCAATCCTCAATACCCAATCATCAATCCTCAATCCTCAATCCTCAGTTCTCAATCCTCAATCCTCTGTCCTCAGTCCTCAAACCTCAGTCCTCAAACCTCAGCCATCATCCTCAATCGTCAATCCTCGTTCCTCAATCCTCAATCCTCAATCTTCAATCCTCCATACTCAATCTTCAATCCTCAATCCTCAATCATCAATCCTCAATCCTCAACCCTCAGTCCTGAATCCTCATTCTTCAACCCTCAATACCCAATACTCAATCTTCGATCCTCAATCCCCAATCCTCAATCCTTAATCCTCAATCTTCAATCCTCAATCCCCAGTCCACAATCTTCAATCCTCAATGCTCAATCCTCAATCCTCAATCCTGAGTCATCAGTCCTCAATCCTCAATCCTCAAACCTCAATCCTCAACCGTCAGTCCTCGTCCTCAAACCTCAATACCGAATCCTCAACCCTGAATCGTCAATCTTCAACCCTCAGTCCTCAACAATCAATTGTCAATCCTCAGTCCTCATTAGAATATCCTCAATTCACAGTTTTCAGTACTCAATCCCCAATCTTCAATCTTCAAATCTCAGTATACAAACATCAATTCGCATCACTCAACACTCAACACTCAGTCCTCAATCTTCAGTCCTCAATCCTCAATCCTCAATCTTCAAACCTCAATACTCAATCTTCAATCTTCAATCCTCAATCCTCAATTCTCAATCCTCAGTCCTCAATCCTCAATCGCCAATCCTCAGTCCCCAATCCTCAACCTTCAATCCTCAGTCCTCAATCCTCAATCATCAATACTCAATCCTCATTGCTCAAACGTCAATCCTCAACCCTCAGTCCCCATCCTCAATTCTCAATTCTCAATCCTCAATCCTCAATACTCAATCATCAATCCTCAATAATCAATCTCCTATCCTAGATCCTCAATCCCCAATACTCTATCCTTAATCCTCAATATTCAATCCTCTATCCCCAGTCCACAATCTTCAATCCCCAAAGCTCAATAATCAATCCTCAATCCTCAGTCCTCAATCGTCAATCATCAGTCCACAATCTTCAATACTCAATCCTCAATACTCAATCCTCAATCCTCAATCCTCAATCCTCAATCATCCATCCTGAATCTTCAATACTCAATCCTCAATCATCAATCCTCAATCCTCAATCGTCAATCCTCATTCTTCAATCCTCAATACCCAATCCTCAATCCTCAATCCTCAATCCTCCATCCTCAATTCTCAATCCTCAATCCACTGTCCTCAGTCCTCAAACCTCAACCCTCAACCCTCAGCCCTCATCCTCAATCCTCAATCCCGAATCCTCAATCCTCAATCTTCAATCTCCTATCCTAGATCCTCAATCCCCAATACTCTATCCTTAATCCTCAATATTCGATCCTCTATCCCCAGTCCACAATCTTCAATTCCCAAAGCTCAATAATCAATCCTCAATCCTCAGTCCTCAATCGTCAATCATCAGTCCACAATCTTCAATACTCAATCCTCAATCCTCAATCCTCAATCCTCAATCCTCAATCCTCAATCCTCAATCCTCAATCCTCAATCCTCATTCTTCTATCCTCAATACCAAGTCCTCAATCTTCAATCCTCAATCCTCAATCCTCAATTCTCAATCCTCAATCCTCAGTCCTCAGTCCTTAAACCTCAAACCTCAAACCTCAGCCCTCATCCTCAATCCTCAATACTCAATCCTCAATCCTCAACACTCAATCCTCAATACTCAATCTTCAATCGTCAAACCTCAATCCTGAATCCTCAATCCTCAATCCTCAGACATCAATCCTGAACCTTCAATACTCAATCCTCACCCTCAATCCTCAATCCTCAATCCTCAATCCTCACTCCTCAAACTTCAATCCTCAAACCTCAGTTCTCATCCTCAATTCTCAATTCTCAATCCTCAATCCTCAATCCTCAATCCTCAACCCTCTATCTTCAATCCTAAACAATCAATCTCCAATTCTAGGTCCTCAATCCCCAATACTCAATCCTCAATACCCAATCCTAAATCTTCAATCCTCAATCCTCAATTATCAATTCTCAATCCTCAATCCTCAATCCTCTGTCCTCAAACCTCAATCCTCAACCCTCAGTCCTCGTCCTCAAACCTCAACCCTCAATAATCAATCCGCAATCTCCACTCATCAATACTCAACCTTCAATCCTCAATCCTCAATACTCAATCCTCAATCCTCAATACTCAATCCTCAGTCCTCAGTCCTCAATCTTCAATACTCAATCCGCCAATCCTCAATATTCAACACACAACCCTCAACCATCAATCCTCAATACTCAACCATCAATCCAAAATTCTCAATACTCAATAGAATATCCTGAATTCTCAGTTTTCAATACTCAATCCTCAATCTTCAACCTTCAAATCTCCAACCACAATCATCAACTCTCATCACTCAACCTTCAACACTCAGTCCCCAATTCTCAATCTTCAATCCTCAATCGTCCGTCCTAAATCCTCAATCCTCAACCTTCAATCCTCAATACTCAATCTTCAATCCTCAATCCACAATCCTCAATCCTCAATCTTCAATCCTCAATCCTCAATCCTCAATCCTCAATCCTCAATCCTGATTCTTCAATCCTCAATACCCAATCCTCAATCTTCAATCCTCAATCCTCAATCCTCAACTCTCAATCCTAAATCCTCAACCCTCAATCCTCAGTCCTCAATCGTCAGTCTTCATTCCTCAATACTCAACCTTCAGCCCTCAGCCTCGATTCGCAATCCTCAATCTTCAATCCTCAATCCTCAATCCTCAATCCTCAATCCTCAGTCATCAATCCTCAATCCTCAATCATCAACCTTCAATCCTCAATACTCAATCTTCAATCCTCAATACTCAATCCACAATAGTCAATTCTGATTCTTCAATCATCAATACCCAATCCTCAATCCTCAATCCTCAATCCTCCATCCTCAATTCTCAATCCTCAATCCTCTGTCCTCAGTCCTCAAACCTCAACCCTCAACCGTCAGCCCTCATCCTCAATCCTCAATCCTGAATCCTCAATCCTCAATCTTCAATCTCCTATCCTAGATCCTCAATCCCCAATACTCTATCCTTAATCCTCAATATTCGATCCTCTATCCCCAGTCCACAATCTTCAATCCCCAAAGCTCAATAATCAATCCTCAATCCTCAGTCCTCAATCGTCAATCATCAGTCCACAATCTTCAATACTCAATCCTCAATCCTCAATCCTCAATCCTCAATCCTCAATCCTCAATCCTCAATCATCCATCCTGAAGCTTCAATACTCAATCCTCAATCCTCAATCCTCAATCCTCAATCGTCAATCCTCATTCTTCAATCCTCAATACCCAATCATCAATCCTCAATCCTCAGTCCTCAATTCTCAATCCTCAATCCTCAGTCCTGAGCCCTCAAACCTCAGTCCTCAAACCTCAGCCATCATCCTCAATCGTCAATCCTCGTTCCTCAATCCTCAATCCTCAATCTTCAATCCTCCATACTCAATCTTCAATCCTCAATCCTCAATCATCAATCCTCAATCCTCAATCCTCAGTCATGAATCCTCATTCTTCAATCCTCAATACCCAATCCTCAATCTTCGATCCTCAATCCCCAATCCTCAATCCTTAACCCTCAATCTTCAATCCTCAATCCCCAGTCCACAATCTTCAATCCTCAATGCTCAATCCTCAATCCTCAATCCTCAGTCATCAGTCCTCAGTCCTCAATCCTCAAACCTCAATCCTCAACCGTCAGTCCTCGTCCTCAAACCTCAATCCCGAATCCTCAACCCTGAATCGTCAATCTTCAGCCCTCAGTCCTCAACAATCAATTGTCAATCCTCAGTCCTCATTAGAATATCCTCAATTCACAGTTTTCAGTACTTAATCCCCAATCTTCAATCTTCAAATCTCAGTATACAAACATCAATTCGCATCACTCAACACTCAACACTCAGTCCTCAATCTTCAGTCCTCAATCCTCAACCCTCAATCTTCAATCCTCAATACTCAATCTTCAATCTTCAATCCTCAATTCTCAATCCTCAGTCCTCAATCCGCAATCGCCAATCCTCAATCCCCAATCCTCAACCTTCAATCCTCAGTCCTCAGTCCTCAATCCTCAATCATCAATACTCAGTGTTCAATCATCAATACTCAACATTCAATCCTCAACCCTCAATCCTCTATCCACAATCCTCAATCCTCAATCCTCAATCATCAACCTTCAATCTTCAATACTCAATCTTCAATCCTCAATTCCCAATCCTCAATCGTCAATCCTCAATCCTCAATCCTCAGTCATCAATCCTCCATCTTCAATACTCAATCCTCAATCCTCAATCCTCAATCCTCAATCCTCAATCCTCATTGCTCAAACGTCAATCCTCAACCCTCAGTCCCCATCCTCAATTCTCAATTCTCAATCCTCAATCCTCAATACTCAATCTTCAATCCTCAATAATCAATCTCCTATCCTAGATCCTCAATCCCCAATACTCTATCCTTAATTCTCAATGTTCAATCCTCTATCCCCAGTCCACAATCTTCAATCGCCAAAGCTCAATAATCAATCCTCAATCCTCAGTCCTCAATAGTCAATCATCAGTCCACAATCTTCAACACTCAATCCTCAATACTCAATCCTCAATCCTCAATCCTCAATCCTCAATCATCCATCCTGAATCTTCAATACTCAATCCTCAATCATCAATCCTCAATCCTCAATCGTCAATCCTCATTCTTCAATCCTCAATGCCCAATCCTCAATACTCAATCCTCAATCCTCAATTCTCAATCCTCAATCCTCAGTCCTCAGTCCTCAAACCTCAGTCCTGAAACCTCAGCCATCATCCTCAATCGTCAATCCTCGTTCCTCAATCCTCAATCCTCAATCTTCAATCCTCCATACACAACCTTCAATCCTCAAACCTCAATCTTCAATACTCAATCCTCAAACTTCAGTCCTCAAACCTCAGCCATCATCCTCAATCTTCAATCCTCCATACTCAATCTTCAATCCTCAATCCTCAATCATCAATCCTCAATCCTCAATCCTCAGTCATGAATCCTCATTCTTCAATCCTCAATACCCAATCCTCAATCTTCGATCCTCAATCCCCAATCCTCAATCCTTAATCCTCAATCTTCAATCCTCAATCCCCAGTCCACAATCTTCAATCCTCAATGCTCAATCCTCAATCCTCAATCCTCAGTCATCAGTCCTCAATCCTCAATCCTCAAACCTAAATTCTCAACCGTTAGTCCTCGTCCTCAAACCTCAATCCCGAATCCTCAACCCTGAATCGTCAATCTTAAGCCCTCAGTCCTCAACAATCAATTGTCAAACCTCAGTCCTCATTAGAATATCCTCAATTCACAGTCTTCAGTACTCAATCCCCAATCTTCAATCTTCAAATCTCAGTATACAAACATCAATTCGCATCACTCAACACTCAACACTCAGTCCTCAATCTTCAGTCCTCAATCCTCAATCCTCAATCTTCAATCCTCAATACTCAATCTTCAATCTTCAATCCTTAATACTCAATCCTCAGTCCTCAAACCTCAATCGCCAATCCTCAATCCCCAATCCTCAACATTCAATCCTCAGTCCTCAATCCTCAATCATCAATACTCAGTGTTCAATCATCAATACTCAACATTCAATCCTCAACCCTCAATCCTCTATCCACAATCCTCAATCCTCAATCATCAACCTTCAATCTTCAATACTCAATCTTCAATCCTCAATTCCCAATCCTCAATCGTCAATCCTCAATCCTCAATCCTCAGTCATCAATCCTCAATCTTCAATACTCAATCCTCAATCCTCAATCCTCCATCCTCAATCCTCAATCCTCAATCCTCAATCCTCATTGCTCAAACGTCAATCCTCAACCCTCAGTCCCCATCCTCAATTCTCAATTCTCAATCCTCAATCCTCAATACTCAATCTTCAATCCTCAATAATCAATCTCCTATCCTAGATCCTCAATCCCCAATACTCTATCCTTAATCCTCAATATTCAATCCTCTATCCCAAGTCCACAATCTTCAATCCCCAAAGCTCAATAAGCAATCCTCAATCCTCAGTCCTCAATCGTCAATCATCAGTCCACAATCTTCAATACTCAATCCTCAATACTCAATCCTCAATCCTCAATCCTCAATCCTCAATCATCCATCCTGAATCTTCAATACTCAATCCTCAATCATCAATCCTCAATCCTCAATCGTTAATCCTCATTCTTCAATCCTCAATACCCAATCCTCAATCCTCAATCCTCAATCCTCAATTCTCAATCCTCAATCATCAGTCCTCAGTCCTCAAACCTCAGTCCTCAAACCTCAGCCATCATCCTCAATCGTCAATCCTCGTTCCTCAATCCCCAATCCTCAATCTTCAATCCTCCATACTCAATCTTCAATCCTCAAACCTCAATCTTCAATACTCAATCCTCAATCCTCAATCCTCAATCCTCAATACTCAATCTTCAATCCTCAATCCTCAATCCTCAATCCTCAATCCTCAATCCTCAGTCACCAATCCTCAATCTTCAAAACTCAATCGTCAATCGTCAGTCCTCAATTCTCAATCCACAATCCTCGTGCCTCAAACCTCAATCCTCAACCCTCAGTCCTCATCCTCAATCCTCAATTCTCAATCCTCAAACCTCAATCTTCAATCCTCAATACTCAATCCTCACTCCTCAATACTCAACCATCAATACTCAATTCTCAATACTCAATAGAATATCCTGAATTCTCAGTATTCAATACTCAAACCTCAACGCTCAACCCTCAGCCCTCATCCTCCATCCTCAATCCTCAATCCTCAAACCTCAATCTTCAATCCTCAATACTCAATCTTCTATTCTCAATCCACAATCCTCAACCCTCAATCCCAATCCTCAATCTTCAATCCTCTATCCTCAATCCTCAATCCTCAATCCTCAATCCTCAATCATCAATCCTCAATCCTCAACCCTCAATCCTCAATCCCGAATCGTCAATCATCAATACTCAATCTTCAATGCTCAATCCTCAATCCTCAATCCTCAGTCCTCAATCCTCAATATTCAATACACAACCCTCAAACATCAATCCTCAATACTCAATCATCAATCCTCAATTCTCAATACTCAATAGAATATCCTGAGTTCTCTGTTTTCAATAATCAATCCTCAATCTTCAATCTTCAAGTCTCCATCCACAGACATCAATTCTCATCACTCAACCCTCAACACTCTGTCCTCAAACTTCAATCCTCAATCCTCAATCCTCAATCCTCAATTCTCAATCCTCAGTCCTCAATCCTCAATCGCCAATCCTCAATCCCCAATCCTCAATCTCCAATCCTCAGTCCTCAATCCTCAATCATCAATGCTCAATGTTCAATCCTCAATACTCAACCTTCAATCCTCAACCCTCAATCCTCAATCCACAATCCTCAATCCTCAATCATCAACCATCAATCCTCAATACTCAATCTTCAATCCTCAATTCCCAATCCTCAATCGTCAATCCTCATTCTTCAATCCTCAATACCCAATTCTCAATCCTCAATCCTCAATACTCAATCTTCAATCCTCAATCCTCAATCCTCAATCCTCAACCCTCAGCCCTCATCCTCAATCCTCAATCCTGAATCCTCAATCCTCAATGTTCAATCCTCAATACACAGTCTTGAATCATCAATCCTCAATACTCAATCCTCAATCCACAATCCTGAATCATCAATCCTCAATCCTCAATCATCAGCCTTCAATCCTCAATACTCAGTCTTCAATCCTCAATACTCAATCCTCAATATTCAACACACAACCATCAAGCATCAATTCTCAATACTCAACCATCAATCCTCAATTCTCAATACTCAACAGAATATCCTGAATTTTCATGATTCAATACTCAATCCACAATATTCAATAATCAAATCTCGACCCTCAAACATCAATTCTCAACACTCAATCCTCAACTCTCGGTCCTCTCTCTTCAATCCTCCATCCGCAATCCTCTATCCTCAAGCGTCAATCCTCAATCCTCAATCCTCAATCCTCAACACTCAATCCTCAGTCCTCAAACCTCAATTCCGAATCCTCAATCCTGAATGCTCAATCTTCATCCCTCAGTCCGCAACAATCAATTGTCAATCCTCAATCCTCAATAGAATATCCTCATTTCACAGTTTTCAATACTGAATCCCCAATCTTCAATCTTCAAATCTCAATCCACAGACATCAATTCTCATCACACAACCCTCAACACTCAGTCCTCAATCTTCAATCCTCAATCCTCAATCCTCAATCTTCAATCCTCCATACTCAATCTTCAATCCTCAATCCTCAATCATCAATCCTCAATCCTCAATCCTCAGTCATCAATCCTCAATCTTCAATACTCAATCCTCAATCATCAATCCTCAATCCTCAATCCTCAATCCACATTCCTCAATCCTCAATCCTCAACCCTCAGTCCTCATCCTCAATCCTCAATTCTTAACCCTCAATCCTCAATCCTCAATCTTCAATCCTCAATAATCAATCCTCAATACTCAGTCTTCAATCCTCAATCCTCAATCCTCAATCCTCAGTCCGCAATCCTCAATCATCAATCCTCAATCTTCAATACTCAATCCTCGATCCTCAATCCTCAATCCTCAATACTCAATCTTCAATCCTCAATCCTCAATCCTCAATCCTCAATCCTCAATCCTCAGTCATCTATCCTCAATCTTCAAAACTCAATCGTCAATCCTCAGTCCTCAATTCTCAATCCTCAATCCTCGTTCCTCAAACCTCAATCCTCAACCCTCGGTCCTCATCCTCAATCCTCAATCCTCAACCCTCAGTCCTCATCCTCAATCCTCAATTCTTAACCCTCAATCCTCAATCCTCAATCTTCAATCCTCAATAATCAATCCTCAATACTCAGTCTTCAATCCTCAATCCTCAATCCTCAATCCTCAGTCCGCAATCCTCAATCATCAATCCTCAACCTTCAATCCTCAGTCCTCCATCCTCAATCTTCAATACTCAATGTTCAATCCTCAATACTCAACATTCAATCCTCAACCCTCAATCTTCTATCCACAATCCTCAATCCTCAATCATCAACCTTCAACCTTCAATACTCAATCTTCAATCCTCAATTCCCAATTCTCAATCGTCTATCCTCAATCCTCAATCCTCAGTCATCAATCCTCAATCTTCAATACTCAATCCTCAATCCTCAATCCTCAATCCTCAATCCTCAATCCTCATTGCTCAAACGTCAATCCTCAACCCTCAGTCCCCATTCTCAATTCTCAATTCTCAATCCTCAATCCTCAATACTCAATCATCAATCCTCAATAATCAATCTCCTATCCTAGATCCTCAATCCCCAATACTCTATCCTTAATCCTCAATATTCAATCCTCTATCCCCAGTCCACAATCTTCAATCCCCAAAGCTCAATAATAAATCCTCAATCCTCAGTCCTCAATCGTCAATCATCAGTCCACAATCTTCAATACTCAATCCTCAATCCTCAATCCTCAATCCTCAATCCTCAATCCTCAATCATCTATCCTGAAGCTTCAATACTCAATCCTCAATCCTCAATCCTCAATCCTCAATCGTCAATCCTCATTCTTCAATCCTCAATACCCAATCATCAATCCTCAATCCTCAATCCTCAATTCTCAATCCTCAATCCTCTGTCCTCAGTCCTCAAACCTCAGTCCTCAAACCTCAGCCATCATCCTCAATCGTCAATCCTCGTTCCTCAATCCTCAATCCTCAATCTTCAATCCTCCATACTCAATCTTCAATCCTCAATCCTCAATCATCAATCCTCAATCCTCAACCCTCAGTCCTGAATCCTCATTCTTCAACCCTCAATACCCAATACTCAATCTTCGATCCTCAATCCCCAATCCTCAATCCTTAATCCTCAATCTTCAATCCTCAATCCCCAGTCCACAATCTTCAATCCTCAATGCTCAATCCTCAATCCTCAATCCTGAGTCATCAGTCCTCAATCCTCAATCCTCAAACCTCAATCCTCAACCGTCAGTCCTCGTCCTCAAACCTCAATACCGAATCCTCAACCCTGAATCGTCAATCTTCAACCCTCAGTCCTCAACAATCAATTGTCAATCCTCAGTCCTCATTAGAATATCCTCAATTCACAGTTTTCAGTACTCAATCCCCAATCTTCAATCTTCAAATCTCAGTATACAAACATCAATTCGCATCACTCAACACTCAACACTCAGTCCTCAATCTTCAGTCCTCAATCCTCAATCCTCAATCTTCAAACCTCAATAATCAATCTTCAATCTTCAATCCTCAATCCTCAATTCTCAATCCTCAGTCCTCAATCCTCAATCGCCAATCCTCAGTCCCCAATCCTCAACCTTCAATCCTCAGTCCTCAATCCTCAATTAATCAACACTCAATGTTCAATCCTCAATACTCAACATTCAATCCTCAACCCTCAATCTTCTATCCACAATCCTCAATCCTCAATCATCAGCCTTCAATCTTCAATACTCAATCTTCAATCCTCAATTCCCAATCCTCAATCGCCAATCCTCAATCCTCAATCCTCAGTCATCAATCCTCAATCTTCAATACTCAATCCTCAATCCTCAATCCTCAATCCTCAATCCTCAATCCTCAATCCTCATTGCTCAAACGTCAATCCTCAACCCTCAGTCCCCATCCTCAATTCTCAATTCTCAATCCTCAATCCTCAATACTCAATCATCAATCCTCAATAATCAATCTCCTATCCTAGATCCTCAATCCCCAATACTCTATCCTTAATCCTCAATATTCAATCCTCTATCCCCAGTCCACAATCTTCAATCCCCAAAGCTCAATAATCAATCCTCAATCCTCAGTCCTCAATCGTCAATCATCAGTCCACAATCTTCAATACTCAATCCTCAATCCTCAATCCTCAATCCTCAATCCTCAATCCTCAATCATCCATCCTGAATCTTCAATACTCAATCCTCAATCATCAATCCTCAATCCTCAATCGTCAATCCTCATTCTTCAATCCTCAATACCCAATCCTCAATCCTCAATCCTCAATCCTCCATCCTCAATTCTCAATCCTCAATCCTCTGTCCTCAGTCCTCAAACCTCAACCCTCAACCCTCAGCCCTCATCCTCAATCCTCAATCCCGAATCCTCAATCCTCAATCTTCAATCTCCTATCCTAGATCCTCAATCCCCAATACTCTATCCTTAATCCTCAATATTCGATCCTCTATCCCCAGTCCACAATCTTCAATTCCCAAAGCTCAATAATCAATCCTCAATCCTCAGTCATCAGTCCTCAGTCCTCAATCCTCAAACCTCAATCCTCAACCGTCAGTCCTCGTCCTCAAACCTCAATCCCGAATCCTCAACCCTGAATCGTCAATCTTCAGCCCTCAGTCCTCAACAATCAATTGTCAATCCTCAGTCCTCATTAGAATATCCTCAATTCACAGTTTTCAGTACTTAATCCCCAATCTTCAATCTTCAAATCTCAGTATACAAACATCAATTCGCATCACTCAACACTCAACACTCAGTCCTCAATCTTCAGTCCACAATCCTCAACACTCAATCTTCAATCCTCAATACTCAATCTTCAATCTTCAATCCTCAATTCTCAATCCTCAGTCCTCAATCCGCAATCGCCAATCCTCAATCCCCAATCCTCAACCTTCAATCCTCAGTCCTCAGTCCTCAATCCTCAATCATCAATACTCAGTGTTCAATCATCAATACTCAACATTCAATCCTCAACCCTCAATCCTCTATCCACAATCCTCAATCCTCAATCATCAACCTTCAATCTTCAATACTCAATCTTCAATCCTCAATTCCCAATCCTCAATCGTCAATCCTCAATCCTCAATCCTCAGTCATCAATCCTCCATCTTCAATTCTCAATCCTCAATCCTCAATCCTCAATCCTCAATCCTCAATCCTCATTGCTCAAACGTCAATCCTCAACCCTCAGTCCCCATCCTCAATTCTCAATTCTCAATCCTCAATCCTCAATACTCAATCTTCAATCCTCAATAATCAATCTCCTATCCTAGATCCTCAATCCCCAATACTCTATCCTTAATTCTCAATATTCAATCCTCTATCCCCAGTCCACAATCTTCAATCCCCAAAGCTCAATAATCAATCCTCAATCCTCAGTCCTCAATAGTCAATCATCAGTCCACAATCTTCAACACTCAATCCTCAATACTCAATCCTCAATCCTCAATCCTCAATCCTCAATCATCCATCCTGAATCTTCAATACTCAATCCTCAATCATCAATCCTCAATCCTCAATCGTCAATCCTCATTCTTCAATCCTCAATGCCCAATCCTCAATACTCAATCCTCAATCCTCAATTCTCAATCCTCAATCCTCAGTCCTCAGTCCTCAAACCTCAGTCCTCAAACCTCAGCCATCATCCTCAATCGTCAATCCTCGTTCCTCAATCCTCAATCCTCAATCTTCAATCCTCCATACACAACCTTCAATCCTCAAACCTCAATCTTCAATACTCAATCCTCAATCCTCAATCCTCAATCCTCAATACTCAATCTTCAATCCTCAATCCTCAATCCTCAATCCTCATTGCTCAAACGTCAATCCTCAACGCTCAGTCCCCATCCTCAATTCTCAATTCTCAATCCTCAATCCTCAATACTCAATCATCAATCCTCAATAATCAATCTCCTATCCTAGATCCTCAATCCCCAATACTCTATCCTTAATCCTCAATATTCAATCCTCTATCCCCAGTCCACAATCTTCAATCCCCAAAGCTCAATAATCAATCCTCAATCCTCAGTCCTCAATCGTCAATCATCAGTCCACAATCTTCAATACTCAATCCTCAATCCTCAATCCTCAATCCTCAATCCTCAATCCTCAATCATCCATCCTGAATCTTCAATACTCAATCCTCAATCCTCAATCCACAATCCTCAATCGTCAATCCTCATTCTTAAATCCTCAATACCCAATCCTCAATCCTCAATCCTCAATCCTCAATTCTCAATCCTCAATCCTCAGTCCTCAGACCTCAAACCTCAGTCCTCAAACCTCAGCCATCATCCTCAATCGTCAATCCTCGTTCCTCAATCCTCAATCCTCAATCTTCAATCCTCCATTCTCAATCTTCAATCCTCAATCCTCAATCATCAATCCTCAATCCTCAATCCTCAGTCATGAATCCTCAATCTTCAATACTCAATCCTCAATCATCAATCCTCAATCCTCAATCTTCAATCCTCATTCCTCAAACCTCAATCCTCAACCCTCAGTCCTCATTCTCAATTCTCAATTCTTAATCCTCAATCCTCAATCCTCAATCTTCAATCCTCAATAATCAATCCTCAATACTCAGTCTTCAATCCTCAATCCTCAATCCTCAATCCTCAGTCCGCAATCCTCAATCATCAATCCTCAATCTTGAATACTCAATCCTCAATCCTCAATCCTCAATCCTCAATACTCAATCTTCAATCCTCAATCCTCAATCCTCAATCCTCAATCCTCAATCCTCAGACATCAATCCTCAATCTTCAATACTCAATCGTCAATCCTCAGTCCTCAATTCTCAATCCTCAATCCTCAATCCTCAATCCTCAATCATCAATCCTTAGTCCTCATCCTCAATCCTCAATTCTCAATCCTCAAACCTCAATCTTCAATCCTCAATACTCAATCCTCACTCCTCAATACTCAACCATCAATACTCAATTCTCAATACTCAATAGAATATCCTGAATTCTCAGTATTCAATACTCAAACCTCAACGCTCAACCCTCAGCCCTCATCCTCCATCCTCAATCCTCAATCCTCAAACCTCAATCTTCAATCCTCAATACTCAATCTTCGATTCTCAATCCACAATCCTCAACCCTCAATCCCAATCCTCAATCTTCAATCCTCTATCCTCAATCCTCAATCCTCAATCCTCAATCCTCAATCATCAATCCTCAATCCTCAACCCTCAATCCTCAATCCCGAATCGTCAATCATCAATACTCAATCTTCAATGCTCAATCCTCAATCCTCAATCCTCAGTCCTCAATCCTCAATATTCAATACACAACCCTCAAACATCAATCCTCAATACTCAATCATCAATCCTCAATTCTCAATACTCAATAGAATATCCTGAGTTCTCTGTTTTCAATAATCAATCCTCAATCTTCAATCTTCAAGTCTCCATCCACAGACATCAATTCTCATCACTCAACCCTCAACACTCTGTTCTCAAACTTCAATCCTCAATCCTCAATCCTCAATCCTCAATTCTCAATCCTCAGTCCTCAATCCTCAATCGCCAATCCTCAATCCCCAATCCTCAATCTTCAATCCTCAGTCCTCAATCCTCAATCATCAATGCTCAATGTTCAATCCTCAATACTCAACCTTCAATCCTCAACCCTCAATCCTCAATCCACAATCCTCAATCCTCAATCATCAACCATCAATCCTCAATACTCAATCTTCAATCCTCAATTCCCAATCCTCAATCGTCAATCCTCATTCTTCAATCCTCAATACCCAATTCTCAATCCTCAATCCTCAATACTCAATCTTCAATCCTCAATCCTCAATCCTCAATCCTCAACCCTCAGCCCTCATCCTCAATCCTCAATCCTGAATCCTCAATCCTCAATGTTCAATCCTCAATACACAGTCTTGAATCATCAATCCTCAATACTCAATCCTCAATCCACAATCCTGAATCATCAATCCTCAATCCTCAATCATCAGCCTTCAATCCTCAATACTCAGTCTTCAATCCTCAATACTCAATCCTCAATATTCAACACACAACCATCAAGCATCAATTCTCAATACTCAACCATCAATCCACAATTCTCAATACTCAATAGAATATCCTGAATTCTCATGATTCAATACTCAATCCACAATATTCAATAATCAAACCTCGATCCTCAAACATCAATTCTCAACACTCAATCCTCAACACTCGGTCCTCTCTCTTCAATCCTCCATCCTCAATCCTCTATCCCCAAGCGTCAATCCTCAATCCTCAATCCTCAATCCTCAACACTCAATCCTCAGTCCTCAAACCTCAATTCCGAATCCTCAATCCTGAATGCTCAATCTTCATCCCTCAGTCCGCAACAATCAATTGTCAATCCTCAATCCTCAATAGAATATCCTCAATTCACAGTTTTCAATACTGAATCCCCAATCTTCAATCTTCAAATCTCAATCCACAGACATCAATTCTCATCACTCAACCCTCAACACTCAGTCCTCAATCTTCAATCCTCAATCCTCAATCCTCAATCTTCAATCCTCCATACTCAATCTTCAATCCTCAATCCTCAATCATCAATCCTCAATCCTCAATCGTCAGTCATCAATCCTCAATCTTCAATACTCAATCCTCAATCATCAATCCTCAATCCTCAATCCTCAATCCACATTCCTCAATCCTCAATCCTCAACCCTCAGTCCTCATCCTCAATCCTCAATTCTTAACCCTCAATCCTCAATCCTCAATCTTCAATCCTCAATAATCAATCCTCAATACTCAGTCTTCAATCCTCAATCCTCAATCCTCAATCCTCAGTCCGCAATCCTCAATCATCAATCCTCAATCTTCAATACTCAATCCTCGATCCTCAATCCTCAATCCTCAATACTCAATCTTCAATCCTCAATCCTCAATCCTCAATCCTCAATCCTCAATCCTCAGTCATCTATCCTCAATCTTCAAAACTCAATCGTCAATCCTCAGTCCTCAATTCTCAATCCTCAATCCTCGTTCCTCAAACCTCAATCCTCAATCCTCAACCCTCAGTCCTCATCCTCAATTCTCAATCCTCAAACCTCAATCTTCAATCCTCAATACTCAATCCTCAATCCTCAATACTCAACCATCAATACTCAATTCTGAATACTCAATAGAATATCCTGAATTCTCAATATTCAATACTCAAACCTCAACCCTCAACCCTCAGCCCTCATCCTCCATTCTCAATCCTCAATCCTCAAACCTCAATCTTCAATCCTCTATACTCAATCTTCGATTCTCAATCCACAATCCTCAACCCTCAATCCCAATCCTCAATCTTCAATCCTCAATCCTCAATCCTCAATCCTCAATCCTCAAACATCAATCCTCAATCCTCAACCCTCAATCCTCAATCCTCAATCTTCAATCATCAATAATCAATCTTCAATGCTCAATCCTCAATCCTGAATCCTCAATCCTCAATCCTCAATATTCAATACACAACCCTCAAACATCAATCCTCAATACTCAATCATCAATCCTCAATTCTCAATACTCAATCCTCAATCTTCAATCCTCAATACTTAGTCTTCAGTCATCAATCCTCAATCCTCAACCCTCAATCCTCAATCCTCAGTCATCAATCCTCAATCCTCAATCATCAACGTTCACTCCTCAATACCTAATCCTCAATCCTCAATACTCAATCCACATTAGTCAATTCTCATTCTTCAATCCTCAATACCCAATCCTCAATCCTCAATCCTCAATCATCCATCCTGAATCTTCAATACTCAATCCTCAATCATCAATCCTCAATCCTCAATCGTCAATCCTCATTCTTCAATCCTCAATACCCAATCCTCAATCCTCAATCCTCAATCCTCAATTCTCAATCCTCAATCATCAGTCCTCAGTCCTCAAACCTCAGTCCTCAAACCTCAGCCATCATCCTCAATCGTCAATCCTCGTTCCTCAATCCCCAATCCTCAATCTTCAATCCTCCATACTCAATCTTCAATCCTCAAACCTCAATCTTCAATACTCAATCCTCAATCCTCAATCCTCAATCCTCAATACTCAATCTTCAATCCTCAATCCTCAATCCTCAATCCTCAATCCTCAATCCTCAGTCACCAATCCTCAATCTTCAAAACTCAATCGTCAATCGTCAGTCCTCAATTCTCAATCCTCAATCCTCGTGCCTCAAACCTCAATCCTCAACCGTCAGTCCTCATCCTCAATCCTCAATTCTCAATCCTCAAACCTCAATCTTCAATCCTCAATACTCAATCCTCACACCTCAATACTCAACCATCAATACTCAATTCTCAATACTCAATAGAATATCCTGAATTCTCAGTATTCAATACTCAAACCTCAACGCTCAACCCTCAGCCCTCATCCTCCATCCTCAATCCTCAATCCTCAAACCTCAATCTTCAATCCTCAATACTCAATCTTCGATTCTCAATCCACAATCCTCAACCCTCAATTCCAATCCTCAATCTTCAATCCTCTATCCTCAATCCTCAATCCTCAATCCTCAATCCTCAATCATCAATCCTCAATCCTCAACCCTCAATCCTCAATCCCGAATCGTCAATCATCAATACTCAATCTTCAATGCTCAATCCTCAATCTTCAATCCTCAGTCCTCAATCCTCAATATTCAATACACAACCCTCAAACATCAATCCTCAATACTCAATCATCAATTCTCAATTCTCAATACTCAATAGAATATCCTGAGTTCTCTGTTTTCAATAATCAATCCTCAATCTTCAATCTTCAAGTCTCCATCCACAGACATCAATTCTCATCACTCAACCCTCAACACTCTGTCCTCAAACTTCAATCCTCAATCCTCAATCCTCAATCCTCAATTCTCAATCCTCAGTCCTCAATCCTCAATCGCCAATCCTCAATCCCCAATCCTCAATCTTCAATCCTCAGTCCTCAATCCTCAATCATGAATGCTCAATGTTCAATCCTCAATACTCAACCTTCAATCCTCAACCCTCAATCCTCAATCCACAATCCTCAATCCTCAATCATCAACCATCAATCCTCAATACTCAATCTTCAATCCTCAATTCCCAATCCTCAATCGTCAATCCTCATTCTTCAATCCTCAATACCCAATTCTCAATCCTCAATCCTCAATACTCAATCTTCAATCCTCAATCCTCAATCCTCAATCCTCAACCCTCAGCCCTCATCCTCAATCCTCAATCCTGAATCCTCAATCCTCAATGTTCAATCCTCAATACACAGTCTTGAATCATCAATCCTCAATACTCAATCCTCAATCCACAATCCTGAATCATCAATCCTCAATCCTCAATCATCAGCCTTCAATCCTCAATACTCAGTCTTCAATCCTCAATACTCAATCCTCAATCCTCAATCCTCAATCCTCAATCCTCAGTCACCAATCCTCAATCTTCAAAACTCAATCGTCAATCGTCAGTCCTCAATTCTCAATCATCAATGCTCAATGTTCAACTATCAATACTCAACCTTCAATCCTCAACCCTCAATCCTCAATCCACAATTCTCAATCCTCAATCATCAACCTTCAATCCTCAATACTCAATCTTCAATCCTCAATTCCCAATCCTCAATCGTCAATCCTCATTCTTCTATCCTCAATACCCAATTCTCAATCCTCGATCCTCAATACTCTCTCTTCAATCCTCCATCCTCAATCCTCTATCCTCAAGCGTCAATCCTCAATCCTCAATCCTCAATCCTCAACACTCAATCCTCAGTCCTCAAACCTCAATTCCGAATCCTCAATCCTGAATGCTCAATCTTCATCCCTCAGTCCGCAACAATCAATTGTCAATCCTCAATCCTCAATAGAATATCCTCGTTTCACAGTTTTCAATACTGAATCCCCAATCTTCAATCTTCAAATCTCAATCCACAGACATCAATTCTCATCACTCAACCCTCAACACTCAGTCCTCAATCTTCAATCCTCAATCCTCAATCCTCAATCTTCAATCCTCCATACTCAATCTTCAATCCTCAATCCTCAATCATCAATCCTCAATCCTCAATCCTCAGTCATCAATCCTCAATCTTCAATACTCAATCCTCAATCATCAATCCTCAATCCTCAATCCTCAATCCACATTCCTCAATCCTCAATCCTCAACCCTCAGTCCTCATCCTCAATCCTCAATTCTTAACCCTCAATCCTCAATCCTCAATCTTCAATCCTCAATAATCAATCCTCAATACTCAGTCTTCAATCCTCAATCCTCAATCCTCAATCCTCAGTCCGCAATCCTCAATCATCAATCCTCAATCTTCAATACTCAATCCTCGATCCTCAATCCTCAATCCTCAATACTCAATCTTCAATCCTCAATCCTCAATCCTCAATCCTCAATCCTCAATCCTCAGTCATCTATCCTCAATCTTCAAAACTCAATCGTCAATCCTCAGTCCTCAATTCTCAATCCTCAATCCTCGTTCCTCAAACCTCAATCCTCAACCCTCGGTCCTCATCCTCAAACCTCAATCCTCAACCCTCAGTCCTCATCCTCAATCCTCAATTCTTAACCCTCAATCCTCAATCCTCAATCTTCAATCCTCAATAATCAATCCTCAATACTCAGTCTTCAATCCTCAATCCTCAATCCTCAATCCTCAGTCCGCAATCCTCAATCATCAATCCTCAACCTTCAATCCTCAGTCCTCCATCCTCAATCATCAATACTCAATGTTCAATCCTCAATACTCAACATTCAATCCTCAACCCTCAATCTTCTATCCACAATCCTCAATCCTCAATCATCAACCTTCAACCTTCAATACTCAATCTTCAATCCTCAATTCCCAATTCTCAATCGTCTATCCTCAATCCTCAATCCTCAGTCATCAATCCTCAATCTTCAATACTCAATCCTCAATCCTCAATCCTCAATCCTCAATCCTCAATCCTCATTGCTCAAACGTCAATCCTCAACCCTCAGTCCCCATTCTCAATTCTCAATTCTCAATCCTCAATCCTCAATACTCAATCATCAATCCTCAATAATCAATCTCCTATCCTAGATCCTCAATCCCCAATACTCTATCCTTAATCCTCAATATTCAATCCTCTATCCCCAGTCCACAATCTTCAATCCCCAAAGCTCAATAATCAATCCTCAATCCTCAGTCCTCAATCGTCAATCATCAGTCCACAATCTTCAATACTCAATCCTCAATCCTCAATCCTCAATCCTCGATCCTCAATCCTCAATCATCTATCCTGAAGCTTCAATACTCAATCCTCAATCCTCAATCCTCAATCCTCAATCGTCAATCCTCATTCTTCAATCCTCAATACCCAATCATCAATCCTCAATCCTCAATCCTCAATTCTCAATCCTCAATCCTCTGTCCTCAGTCCTCAAACCTCAGTCCTCAAGCCTCAGCCATCATCCTCAATCGTCAATCCTCGTTCCTCAATCCTCAATCCTCAATCTTCAATCCTCCATACTCAATCTTCAATCCTCAATCCTCAATCATCAATCCTCAATCCTCAACCCTCAGTCCTGAATCCTCATTCTTCAACCCTCAATACCCAATACTCAATCTTCGATCCTCAATCCCCAATCCTCAATCCTTAATCCTCAATCTTCAATCCTCAATCCCCAGTCCACAATCTTCAATCCTCAATGCTCAATCCTCAATCCTCAATCCTGAGTCATCAGTCGTCAATCCTCAATCCTCAAACCTCAATCCTCAACCGTCAGTCCTCGTCCTCAAACCTCAATCCCGAATCCTCAACCCTGAATCGTCAATCTTCAACCCTCAGTCCTCAACAATCAATTGTCAATCCTCAGTCCTCATTAGAATATCCTCAATTCACAGTTTTCAGTACTCAATCCCCAATCTTCAATCTTCAAATCTCAATCCACAGACATCAATTCTCATCACTCAACCCTCAACACTCAGTCCTCAATCTTCAATCCTCAATCCTCAATCCTCAATCTTCAATCCTCCATACTCAATCTTCAATCCTCAATCCTCAATCATCAATCCTCAATCCTCAATCGTCAGTCATCAATCCTCAATCTTCAATACTCAATCCTCAATCATCAATCCTCAATCCTCAATCCTCAATCCACATTCCTCAATCCTCAATCCTCAACCGTCAGTCCTCATCCTCAATCCTCAATTCTTAACCCTCAATCCTCAATCCTCAATCTTCAATCCTCAATAATCAATCCTCAATACTCAGTCTTCAATCCTCAATCCTCAATCCTCAAACCTCAATCTTCAATCCTCAATACTCAATCCTCAATCCTCAATACTCAACCATCAATACTCAATTCTGAATACTCAATAGAATATCCTGAATTCTCAGTATTCAATACTCAAACCTCAACCCTCAACCCTCAGCCCTCATCCTCCATTCTCAATCCTCAATCCTCAAACCTCAATCTTCAATCCTCTATACTCAATCTTCGATTCTCAATCCACAATCCTCAACCCTCAATCCCAATCCTCAATCTTCAATCCTCAATCCTCAATCCTCAATCCTCAATCCTCAAACATCAATCCTCAATCCTCAACCCTCAATCCTCAATCCTCAATCTTCAATCATCAATAATCAATCTTCAATGCTCAATCCTCAATCCTGAATCCTCAATCCTCAATCCTCAATATTCAATACACAACCCTCAAACATCAATCCTCAATACTCAATCATCAATCCTCAATTCTCAATACTCAATCCTCAATCTTCAATCCTCAATACTTAGTCTTCAGTCATCAATCCTCAATCCTCAACCCTCAATCCTCAATCCTCAGTCATCAATCCTCAATCCTCAATCATCAACGTTCACTCCTCAATACCTAATCCTCAATCCTCAATACTCAATCCACATTAGTCAATTCTCATTCTTCAATCCTCAATACCCAATCCTCAATCCTCAATCCTCAATCATCCATCCTGAATCTTCAATACTCAATCCTCAATCATCAATCCTCAATCCTCAATCGTCAATCCTCATTCTTCAATCCTCAATACCCAATCCTCAATCCTCAATCCTCAATCCTCAATTCTCAATCCTCAATCATCAGTCCTCAGTCCTCAAACCTCAGTCCTCAAACCTCAGCCATCATCCTCAATCGTCAATCCTCGTTCCTCAATCCCCAATCCTCAATCTTCAATCCTCCATACTCAATCTTCAATCCTCAAACCTCAATCTTCAATACTCAATCCTCAATCCTCAATCCTCAATCCTCAATACTCAATCTTCAATCCTCAATCCTCAATCCTCAATCCTCAATCCTCAATCCTCAGTCACCAATCCTCAATCTTCAAAACTCAATCGTCAATCGTCAGTCCTCAATTCTCAATCCTCAATCCTCGTGCCTCAAACCTCAATCCTCAACCGTCAGTCCTCATCCTCAATCCTCAATTCTCAATCCTCAAACCTCAATCTTCAATCCTCAATACTCAATCCTCACACCTCAATACTCATCCATCAATACTCAATTCTCAATACTCAATAGAATATCCTGAATTCTCAGTATTCAATACTCAAACCTCAACGCTCAACCCTCAGCCCTCATCCTCCATCCTCAATCCTCAATCCTCAAACCTCAATCTTCAATCCTCAATACTCAATCTTCGATTCTCAATCCACAATCCTCAACCCTCAATTCCAATCCTCAATCTTCAATCCTCTATCCTCAATCCTCAATCCTCAATCCTCAATCCTCAATCATCAATCCTCAATCCTCAACCCTCAATCCTCAATCCCGAATCGTCAATCATCAATACTCAATCTTCAATGCTCAATCCTCAATCTTCAATCCTCAGTCCTCAATCCTCAATATTCAATACACAACCCTCAAACATCAATCCTCAATACTCAATCATCAATTCTCAATTCTCAATACTCAATAGAATATCCTGAGTTCTCTGTTTTCAATAATCAATCCTCAATCTTCAATCTTCAAGTCTCCATCCACAGACATCAATTCTCATCACTCAACCCTCAACACTCTGTCCTCAAACTTCAATCCTCAATCCTCAATCCTCAATCCTCAATTCTCAATCCTCAGTCCTCAATCCTCAATCGCCAATCCTCAATCCCCAATCCTCAATCTTCAATCCTCAGTCCTCAATCCTCAATCATCAATGCTCAATGTTCAATCCTCAATACTCAACCTTCAATCCTCAACCCTCAATCCTCAATCCACAATCCTCAATCCTCAATCATCAACCATCAATCCTCAATACTCAATCTTCAATCCTCAATTCCCAATCCTCAATCGTCAATCCTCATTCTTCAATCCTCAATACCCAATTCTCAATCCTCAATCCTCAATACTCAATCTTCAATCCTCAATCCTCAATCCTCAATCCTCAACCCTCAGCCCTCATCCTCAATCCTCAATCCTGAATCCTCAATCCTCAATGTTCAATCCTCAATACACAGTCTTGAATCATCAATCCTCAATACTCAATCCTCAATCCACAATCCTGAATCATCAATCCTCAATCATCAGCCTTCAATCCTCAATACTCAGTCTTCAATCCTCAATACTCAATCCTCAATCCTCAATCCTCAATCCTCAATCCTCAGTCACCAATCCTCAATCTTCAAAACTCAATCGTCAATCGTCAGTCCTCAATTCTCAATCATCAATGCTCAATGTTCAACTATCAATACTCAACCTTCAATCCTCAACCCTCAATCCTCAATCCACAATTCTCAATCCTCAATCATCAACCTTCAATCCTCAATACTCAATCTTCAATCCTCAATTCCCAATCCTCAATCGTCAATCCTCATTCTTCTATCCTCAATACCCAATTCTCAATCCTCGATCCTCAATACTCTCTCTTCAATCCTCCATCCTCAATCCTCTATCCTCAAGCGTCAATCCTCAGTCCTCAATCCTCAATCCTCAACACTCAATCCTCAGTCCTCAAACCTCAATTCCGAATCCTCAATCCTGAATGCTCAATCTTCATCCCTCAGTCCGCAACAATCAATTGTCAATCCTCAATCCTCAATAGAATATCCTCATTTCACAGTTTTCAATACTGAATCCCCAATCTTCAATCTTCAAATCTCAATCCACAGACATCAATTCTCATCACTCAACCCTCAACACTCAGTCCTCAATCTTCAATCCTCAATCCTCAATCCTCAATCTTCAATCCTCCATACTCAATCTTCAATCCTCAATCCTCAATCATCAATCCTCAATCCTCAATCCTCAGTCATCAATCCTCAATCTTCAATACTCAATCCTCAATCATCAACCCTCAATCCTCAATCCTCAATCCACATTCCTCAATCCTCAATCCTCAACCCTCAGTCCTCATCCTCAATCCTCAATTCTTAACCCTCAATCCTCAATCCTCAATCTTCAATCCTCAATAATCAATCCTCAATACTCAGTCTTCAATCCTCAATCCTCAATCCTCAATCCTCAGTCCGCAATCCTCAATCATCAATCCTCAATCTTCAATACTCAATCCTCGATCCTCAATCCTCAATCCTCAATACTCAATCTTCAATCCTCAATCCTCAATCCTCAATCCTCAATCCTCAATCCTCAGTCATCTATCCTCAATCTTCAAAACTCAATCGTCAATCCTCAGTCCTCAATTCTCAATCCTCAATCCTCGTTCCTCAAACCTCAATCCTCAACCCTCGGTCCTCATCCTCAATCCTCAATCCTCAACCCTCAGTCCTCATCCTCAATCCTCAATTCTTAACCCTCAATCCTCAATCCTCAATCTTCAATCCTCAATAATCAATCCTCAATAATCAGTCTTCAATCCTCAATCCTCAATCCTCAATCATCAATCCTCAATAATCAATCTCCTATCCTAGATCCTCAATCCCCAATACTCTATCCTTAATCCTCAATATTCAATCCTCTATCCCCAGTCCACAATCTTCAATCCCCAAAGCTCAATAATCAATCCTCAATCCTCAGTCCTCAATCGTCAATCATCAGTCCACAATCTTCAATACTCAATCCTCAATACTCAATCCTCAATCCTCAATCCTCAATCCTCAATCATCCATCCTGAATCTTCAATACTCAATCCTCAATCATCAATCCTCAATCCTCAATCGTCAATCCTCATTCTTCAATCCTCAATACCCAATCCTCAATCCTCAATCCTCAATCCTCCATCCTCAATTCTCAATCCTCAATCCTCTGTCCTCAGTCCTCAAACCTCAACCCTCAACCCTCAGCCCTCATCCTCAATCCTCAATCCCGAATCCTCAATCCTCAATCTTCAATCTCCTATCCTAGATCCTCAATCCCCAATACTCTATCCTTAATCCTCAATATTCGATCCTCTATCCCCAGTCCACAATCTTCAATTCCCAAAGCTCAATAATCAATCCTCAATCCTCAGTCCTCAATCGTCAATCATCAGTCCACAATCTTCAATACTCAATCCTCAATCCTCAATCCTCAATCCTCAATCCTCAATCCTCAATCCTCAATCCTCACTCCTCAATCCACAATCATCAATCCTCAATCTTCAATACTCAATCCTCAATCCTCAAACCTCAATCCTCAATACTCAATCCTCAATCCTCAATCCTCAATCCTCAATACTCAACCTTCAATCCTCCATACTCAATCTTCAATCCTCAATCCTCAATCATCAATCCTCAATGCTCAATACTCAGTCATCAATCCTCAATCTTCAACACTCAATCCTCAATCCTCAATCCTCAATCCTCAATCCTCACTCCTCAATCCTCAATCCTCAATCCTCAATCTTCAATCCTCCATACTCAGTCTTCAATCCTCAATCCTCAATCATCAATCCTCTACCCTCAATCCTCAGTCATCAATCCTCAATCTTCAATACTCAATTCTCAATCATCAATCCTCAATCCTCAACCCTCAATCCTCATTCCTCAAACCTCAATCCTCAACCCTCAGTCCTCATCCTCAATTCTCAATTCTTAATCCTCAATCCTCAATCCTCAATCTTCAATCCTCAATAATCAATCATCAATACTCAGTCTTCAATCCTCAATCCTCAATCCTCAATCCTCAGTCCGCAATCCTCAATCATCAATCCTCAATCTTCAATACTCAATCCTCAAACCTCAATCCTCAATCCTCAATCCTCAATACTCAACCTTCAATCCTCCATACTCAATCTTCAATCCTCAATCCTCAATCATCAATCCTCAATGCTCAATCCTCAGTCATCAATCCTCAATCTTCAACACTCAATCCTCAATCCTCAATCCTCAATCATCAATCTTTAGTCATCAATCCTCAATCTTCAATCCTCAGTCCTCAATCCACAATCATCAATCCCCAATCTTCAATACTCAATCCTAAATTCTCAATCCTCAATCCTCAATACTCAATCTTCAATCCTCAATCCTCAATCCTCAATCCTCAACCCACAGCCCGCATCCTCAATCCTCAATCCTGAATCCTCAATCCTCAATGTTCAATCCTCAATACACAGTCTTCAATCATCAATCCTCAATACTCAATCCTCAATCCTCAATCCTGAATCATCAATCCTCAATCCTCAATCATCAATCTTCAATCCTCAATACTCACTGTTCAATCCTCAACCCTCAATCCTCAATCCTCAGTCCTCAATCCACAATCATCAATCCCCAATCTTCAATACTCAATCCTCAATTCTCAATCCTCAATCCTCAATACTCAATCTTCAACCCTCAATCCTCAATCCTCAATCCTCAACCCTCAGCCCTCATCCTCAATCCTCAATCCTGAATCTTCAATCCTCAATGTTCAATCCTCAATACACAGTCTTCAATCATCAATCCTCAATACTCAATCCTCAATCCTCAATCCTGAATCATCAATCCTCAATCCTCAATCATCAACCTTCAATCCTCAATACTCAATCTTCAATCCTCAATACTCAATCCTCAATATTCAACACACAACCATCAAGCATCAATTCTCAATACTCAACCATCAATCCTCAATTCTCAATACTCAATAGAATATCCTGAGTTCTCATGATTCAATACTCAATCCACAATATTCTATAATCAAATCTCGATCCTCAAACATCAATTCTCAACACTCAATCCTCAACACTCGGTCCTCTCTCTTCAATCCTCCATCCTCAATCCTCTATCCCCAAGCGTCAATCCTCAATCCTCAATCCTCAGTCATCAACACTCAATCCTCAGTCCTCAAACCTCAATTCCGAATCCTCAATCCTGAATGCTCAATCTTCATCCCTCAGTCCGCAACAATCAATTGTCAATCCTCAATCCTCAATAGAATATCCTCAATTCACAGTTTTCAATACTGTATCCCCAATCTTCAATCTTCAAATCTCAGTCCACAGACATCAATTCTCATCACTCAACCCTCAACACTCAGTCCTCAATCTTCAATCCTCAATCCTCAATCCTCAATTTTCAATCCTCCATACTCAATCCTCAATCCTCAATCCTCAATAATCAATCCTCAATCCTCAATCCTCAGTCATCAATCCTCAATCTTCAATACTCAATCCTCAATCATCAATCCTCAATCCTCAATCCTCAATCCTCATTCCTCAATCCTCAATCCTCAACCCTCGGTCCTCATCCTCAATCCTCAATTCTTAACCGTCAATCCTCAATCCTCAATCTTCAATCCTCAGGAATCAATCCTCTATACTCAGTCTTCAATCCTCAATCCTCAATCCTCAATCCTCAGTCCGCAATCCTCAATCATCAATCCTCAATCTTCAATACTCAATCCTCAATCCTCAATCCTCAATCCTCAATACTCAATCTTCAATCCTCAATCCTCAATCCTCAATCCTCAATCCTCAATCCTCAGTCATCAATCCTCAATCTTCAAAACTCAATCGTCAATCCTCAGTCCTCAATTCTCAATCCTCAATCCTCGTTCCTCAAACCTCAATCCACAACCCTCAGTCCTCATCCTCAATTCTCAATTCTCAATCCTCAAACCTCAATCTTCAATCCTCAATACTCAATCCTCAATCCTCAATACTCAACCATCAATACACAATTCTCAATACTCAATAGAATATCCTGAATTCTCAGTATTCAATACTCAAACCTCAACCCTCAACCCTCAGCCCTCATCCTCCACCCTCAATCCTCAATCCTCAAACCTCAATCTTCAATCCTCAATACTCAATCTTCGATTCTTAATCCACAATCCTCAACCCTCAATCCCAATCCTCAATCTTCAATCCTCAGTCCTCAGACCTCAAACCTCAGTCCTCAAACCTCAGCCATCATCCTCAATCGTCAATCCTCGTTCCTCAATCCTTAATACTCAATCTTCAATACTCAATCCTCAATTCTCAATCCTCAATCCTCAATACTCAATCTTCAATCCTCAATCATCAATCCTCAATCCTCAACCCTCAGCCCTCATCCTCAATCCTCAATCCTGAATCCTCAATCCTCAATGTTCAATCCTCAATACACAGTCTTCAATCATCAATCCTCAATACTCAATCCTCAATCCTCAATCCTGAATCATCAATCCTCAATCCTCAATCATCAACCTTCAATCCTCAATACTCAATCTTCAATCCTCAATACTCAATCCACAATATTCAACACACAACCATCAAGCATCAATGCTCAATACTCAAACATCAATCCTCAATTCTCAATACTCCATAGAATATCCTGAGTTCTCATGATTCAATACTCAATCCACAATATTCAATAATCAAATCTCGATCCTCAAACATCACTTCTCAACACTCAATCCTCAACACTCGGTCCTCTCTCTTCAATCCTACATCCTCAATCCTCTATCCCCAAGCGTCAATCCTCAATCCTCAATCCTCAATCATCAACACTCAATCCTCAGTCCTCAAACCTCAATTCCGAATCCTCAATCCTGAATGCTCAATCTTCATCCCTCAGTCCGCAAAAATCAATTGTCAATCCTCAATCCTCAATAGAATATCCTCAATTCACAGTTTTCAATACTGAATCCCCAATCTTCAATCTTCAAATCTCAGTCCACAGACATCAATTCTCATCACTCAACCCTCAACACTCAGTCCTCAATCTTCAATCCTCAATCCTCAATCCTCAATCTTCAATCCTCCATACTCAATCCTCAATCCTCAATCCTCAATCATCAATCCTCAATCCTCAATCCTCAGTCATCAATCCTCAATCTTCAATACTCAATCCTCAATCATCAATCCTCAATCCTCAATCCTCAATCCTCATTCCTCAATCCTCAATCCTCAACCCTCAGTCCTCATCCTCAATCCTCAATTCTTAAGCGTCAATCCACAATCCTCAATCTTCAATCCTCAGTAATCAATCCTCAATACTCAGACTTCAATCCTCAATCCTCAATCCTCAATCCTCAGTCCGCAATCCTCAATCATCAATCCTCAATCTTCAATACTCAGTCCTCAATCCTCAATCCTCAATCCTCAATACTCAATATTCAATCCTCAATCCTCAATCCTCAATCCTCAATCCTCAATCCTCAGTCATCAAACCTCAATCTTCAAAACTCAATCGTCAATCCTCAGTCCTCAATTCTCAATCCTCAATCCTCGTTCCTCAAATCTCAATCCTCAACCCTCAGTCCTCATCCTCAATTCTCAATTCTCAATCCTCAAACCTCAATCCTCAGTCATCAATCCTCAATCTTCAAAACTCAATCCTCAATACTCAATCCTCAATTCTCAGTACTCAATAGAATATCCTGAATTCTCAGTATTCAATACTCAAACCTCAACCCTCAACCCTCAGCCCTCATCGCCCATCCTCAATCCTCAATCCTCAAACCTCAATCTTCAACCCTCAATACTCAATCTTCGAATCTCAATCCTCAATCCTCAATCCTCAATCCCAATCCTCAATCTTCAATCCTCAATCCTCGATCCTCAATCCTCAATCCTCAATCCTCAATCATCAATCCTCAATCGTCAATCCTCAATACTGAATCCTCAATCCTCGATCCTCAATAGTCAATCTCCAATCCTCAATCCTCAATCCTCAATCCTTAATCCACAATATTCAATCCTCAATCCTCAATCCTCAATCATCAGTACTCAATCCTTAATCCTGAATCCTCAATCCTCAATCCACAACCCTCAATCCTCAGTCCTCAAAGCTCAATCCCCAATCCTCAATCATCAATCCTCAATCCTCAATACTCAATCCTCAATCCTCAATCCTCAATCCTCAACCCTCAGCCCTCATCCTCCATCCTCAATCCTGAATCCTCAAACCTCAATCTTCAATCCTCAATACTCAATCTTCGATCCTCAATGCTCAACCCTCAATCCTCAATCCTCAATCCTGAGTCATGAATACTCAATCTTCAATACCCAATCCTCAATCCTCAATCCTCAATCCTCAACCCTCAATCCTCAATCCTTAATCTTCAATCATGAATACTCAATCTTCAATGCTCAATCCTCAATCCTCAATCCTCAATCCTCAATCCTCAATATTCAATACACAGCCCTCAAACATCAATCCTCAATACTCAATCATCAATCCTCAGCCATCATCCTCAATCGTCAATCCTCGTTCCTCAATCCTCATTCTTCAGTCCTCAAAACCCAATCCTCAATCTTCAACCCTCAATCCTAAATCCTCAATTCTCAATCCTCAATCATCAGACCTCAGTCCTCAAACCTCAGTCCTCAAACCTCAGCCATCATCCTCAATCGTCAATCCTCGTTCCTCAATCCTCAATCCTCAATCCTCAATCCTCAACGGTCAATCTCCAATCCTAGATCCTCAATTCCCAATCCTCAATCCTTAATCCTCAATCTTCAATCCTCAATCCTCAATCATCAATCCTCAATCCTCAATCCTCAGTCATCAATCGTCAATCCTCAACCCTCAATAATCAATCATCAATCCTCAATCCTCAATCCTCAATCCTCATTCCTCATACCTCAATCCTCAACCCTCAATCCTCATTCTCAATTCTCAATACTTAATCCTCAATCCTCAATCCTCAATCTTCAATCCCCAACCCTCAATCCTCAATTCTCAACCCTCAATCCTCAATAATCATTCTTCAATCCTCAATCCTCAGTCTTCAAACCTCAATTCTGAATCCTCAATCCTGAATCCTCAATCTTCAGCCCTCAGTCCTCAACAATCAGTTGACAATCCTCAATCCTCAATAGAATATCCTCAATTCACAGTTTTCAATACTCAATACTCAATCTGCAATCTTCAAACCTCTATCCACAAACATCAATTCTCATCACTGAAACCTCAACACTCAGTCCTCAATGTTCAATACTCAATCTTCAACCCACAATCCTCAATCGTCAATCTTCAATCCTCAATACTCAATCTTCAATCCTCTATGCTCAATCCTCAATCCTCAATCCTCATTCCTCAATCCTCAATACCCAATCCTCAATCTTCAATCCTCAATCCTCAATCCTCAATCCTCAATCCTCAATCCTCAATCCTCAGTCATCAATCCTCAATCCTCAATCATCAACCTTCAATCCTCAATACCTAATCCTCAATCCTCAATACTCAATCCACAATAGTCAATTCTCATTCTTCAATCCTCAATACCCAATCCACAATCCTCAATCCTCAATCCTCCATCCTCAATTCTCAATCCTCAATCCTCTGTCCTCAGTCCTCAAACCTCAACCCTCAACCCTCAGCCCTCATCCTCAATCCTCAATCCTGAATCCTCAATCCTCAATCTTCAATCTCCTATCCTAGACCCTCAATCCCCAATACTCTATCCTTAATCCTCAATATTCGATCCTCTATCCCCAGTCCACAATCTTCCATCCCCAAAGCTCAATAATCAATCCTCAATCCTCAGTCCTCAATCGTCAATCATCAGTCCACAATCTGCAATACTCAAACCTCAATCCTCAATCCTCAATCCTCAAACCTCAATCATCCATCCTGAAGCTTCAATACTCAATCCTCAATCCTCAATCCTCAATCCTCAATCGTCAATCCTCATTCTTCAATCCTCAATAACCAATCATCAATCCTCAATCCTCAATCCTCAATTCTCAATCCTCAATCCTCAGTCCTCAGACCTCAAACCTCAGTCCTCAAACCCCAGCCATCATCCTCAATCGTCAATCCTCGTTCGTCAATCCGCAATCCTCAATCTTCAATCCTCCATACTCAATCTTCAATCCTCAATCCTCAATCATCATTCCTCAATCCTCAATCCTCAGTCATGAATCCTCAATCTTCAATACTCAATCCTCAATCATCAATCCTCAATCCTCAATCCTGAATCCTCATTCCTCAAACCTCAATCCTCAACCCTCAGTCGTCATTCTCAATTCTCAATTCTTAATCCTCAATCCTCAATCCTCAATCTTCAATCCTCAATAATCAATCCTCAATGCTCAGTCTTCAATCCTCAATCCTCAATCCACAGTCCGCAATCCTCAATCATCAATCCTCAATCTTAAATACACAATCCTCAATCCTCAATCCTCAATCCTCAATCCTCAATCCTTAATCCTGATTCCTCAAACCTCAATCCTCAACCCTCAGTCCTCATCCTTCATCCTCAATCCTCAATCCTCAATCCTCAATCTTCAATCCTCAATACTCAACCTTCGATCCACATTCCTCAGTCCTCAATCCTCAAACCTCAATCCTCAGTCATGAATACTCCATCTTCAATACTCAATACACAATCCTCCATTCTCAATCCTCAATACTCGTTCCTCAAGCCTCAATCCTCAACCCTCAGTCCTCATCCTCAATTCTCAATCCTCAGTCCTCAAACCTCAATCGTCAACCCTCAATACTCAATCCTCAATCCTCAATCCTCAATCATCAATCCTCAATATTCAATCATCAACCTTCAATCCTCAATACTCAATCTTCGATACTCAATACTCAATCCTCAATCGTCAATCCTCATTCTTCAATCCTCAATACCCAATCCTCAATCCTCAATCCCCAATCCTCCATCCTCAATTCTCAATCCTCAATCCTCTGTCCTCAGTCCTCAAACCTCAATCCTCAACCCTCAGCCCTCATCCTCAATCCTCAATCCTGAATCCTCAATCCTCAACCTTCAATCCTCAATACTCAATCTTCAACCCTCAATCCCCAGCCCTCAATTCTCAATACTCAATCTTCAAACCTCAATCCTCAATTCTCAATCCTCAATACTCAATCCTCAATCTTCAGTCCTCAATACCCAATCCTCAATACTCAATCCTCAATCCTCAATCCTCAAACCTCAATATTCTACACACAACCCTCAAACATCAATCCTCAATACTCAACTATCAATCCTCAGTTTTCAATACTCTATAGAATATCCTGAATTCTCAGGATTCTATACTCAATACACAATACTCAATCATCAAATCTCAATCCTCAATCATCAATCCTCAACACTCAATCCTCAAACATCTGTCCTCATTCTTCAATCCTCAATCCTCAATCCTCAATCCTCTAACGTCAATCCTCAATCCTCAATCCTCAGTCCTCAGTCTTCAATCCTCAATACTCAATCTTCAATCCTCAGTCCTCAATCCTCAATCATCAATCCTCAATCCTGAATCTTCAATCCTCAATCCCCAATCCTCAATCTTCAATCCTCAACCCTCAATCCTCAATCCTCAATTCTCGATCCTCAACCCTCAGTCCCCGTCCTCAATCCTCATCCCTCAATCCTCAATCCTCAATCCCCAATCCTCAATCCGCTATCCTCAATCATCAATACTCAGACTTCAATCCTCAATCCTCAATCCTCAATCCTCAATCCTCAATCCTCAATCATCAATCCTCAATATTCAATCATCAACCTTCAACCCTCAATACTCAATCTTCGATACTCAATACTCAATCCTCAATCGTCAATCCTCATTCTTCAATCCTCAATACCCAATCCTCAATCCTCAATCCCCAATCCTCCATCCCCAATTCTCAATCCTCAATCCTCTGTCCTCAGTCCTCAAACCTCAATCCTCAACCCTCAGCCCTCATCCTCAATCCTCAATCCTGAATCCTCAATCCTCAACCTTCAATCATCAATACTCAATCTTCAACCCTCAATCCCCAGCCCTCAATTCTCAATACTCAATCTTCAAACCTCAATCCTCAATTCTCAATCCTCAATACTCAATCCTCAATCGTCAATCCTCTATCCCCAATCCTGAATCTTCAATCCTCAATCCTCAATCCTCAATTCTCAATCCTCAATCTTCAATCCTCTATCCTCAATCTTCAATCCACAATCTTCAATACACAATCCTCAATCCTCAATCCTCAGTCCTCAATACTCTACCATCAATCGTCAATTCTCAATACTCAACAGAATATCCTGAATTCTCAGGATTCAATACTCAATCCTCAATCCTCAGCCCTCAGCCCTCATCCTCCATCCTCAATCCTCAATCCTCAATCCTCAATCTTCAATCCTCAATAATCAATCTCCAATCCTAGATCCTCAATCCCAAATCCTTGGTCCTTAATCCTCAATCTTCAATCCTCAATCCACAGTCCTCAATCTTCAATCCTCAATGCTCAATCCTCAATCCTCAATCCTCAGTCATCAGTCCTCAATCCTTAATCCTCAAACATCAATCCTCAACCGTCAGTCCTCGTCCTCAATCCTCAACCCTCAATCCTCAATCCTCAATCTTCAATCATCAATACTCAATCTTCAATCCTCAATCCTCAACCCTCAATCCTAAAATCCTCAATCCTCAATATTCAACACACAACCCTCAACAATCAATCCTCAATACTCGACCATCAATAATCAATTCTCAATACTCAATAGAATATCCTGAATTCTCAGTTTTCAATACTCAATCCTCAATCGTCAATCTTCATGTCTCCATCCACAAACATCTATTCTCATCACTCAACCCTCAACACTCAGCCCTCAATCGTTAATCCTCCATCCTCAATCCTCAATCCTCAATCCTCAATCTTCAATCCTCAATCCTCAATCCTCAATCCTCAATCCTCAATCTTCAATCCTCATTACTCAATCTTCAATCCTCAATTCTCTATCCTCAATCCACAATCCTCAGTCATCAATCCTCCATCTTCAATACTCAATCCTGAATCCTCAATCCTAAATCCTCAATCCTCAATCCTGATTCCTCAAACCTCAATCCTCAACCCTCAGTCCTCATCCTCCATCCTCAATCCTCAATCCTCAATCCTCAATCTTCAATCCTCAATACTCAACCTTCGATCCACAATCCTCAGTCCTCAATCCTCAAACCTCAATCCTCAGTCATGAATACTCCATCTTCAATACTCAATACAAAATCCTCAATCCTCAATCCTCAATACTCGTTCCTCAAGCCTCAATCCTCAACCCTCAGTCCTCATCCTCAATTCTCAATCCTCAATCCTCAAGCCACAATCGTCAACCCTCAATACTCAATCCTCAATCCTCAATCCTCAATCATCAATCCTCAATATTCAATCATCAACCTTCAATCCTCAATACTCAATCTTCGATACTCAATACTCAATCCTCAATCGTCAATCCTCATTCTTCAATCTTCAATACCCAATCCTCAATCCTCAATCCCCAATCCTCCATCCTCAATTCTCAATCCTCAATCCTCTGTCCTCAGTCCTCAAACCTCAATCCTCAACCCTCAGCCCTCATCCTCAATCCTCAATCCTGAATCCTCAATCCTCAACCTTCAATCCTCAATACTCAACCTTGAACCCTCAATCCCCAGCCCTCAAATCTCAATACTCAATCTTCAAACCTCAATCCTCAATTCTCAATCCTCAATACTCAATCCTCAATCTTCAGTCCTCAATACCCAATCCTCAATACTCAATCCTCAATCCTCAATCCTCAAACCTCAATATTCTACACACAACCCTCAAACATCAATCCTCAATACTCAACTATCAATCCTCAGTTTTCAATACTCTACAGAATATCCTGAATTCTCAGGATTCTATACTCAATACACAATACTCAATCATCAAATCTCAATCCTCAATCATCAATCCTCAACACTCAATCCTCAAACATCTGTCCTCATTCTTCAATCCTCAATCCTCAATCCTCAATCCTCTAACGTCAATCCTCAATCCTCAATCCTCAGTCCTCAGTCTTCAATCCTCAATCCACAATCTTCAATACACAATCCTCAATCCACAATCCTCAGTCCTCAATACTCAACCATCAATCCTCAGTTCTCAATACTCAATAGAATATCCTGAATTCTCAGGATTCAATACTCAAACCTCAATCCTCAGCCTTCAGACCTCATCCTCCATCCTCAATCCTCAATCCTCAATCCTCAATCTTCAATCCTCAATCCTCAATCCTCAATCCTCAATCCTCAATCTTCAAGCCTCATTACTCAATCTTCAATCCTCAATTCTCAATCCTCAATCCACAATCCTCAGTCATCAATCCTCCATCTTCAATACTCAATCCTGAATCCTCAATCCTCAATCCTCAATCCTCAATCCTGATTCCTCAAACCTCAATCCTCAACCCTCAGTCCTCATCCTCCATCCTCAATCCTCAATCCTCAATCCTCAATCTTCAATCCTCAATACTCAACCTTCGATCCACAATCCTCAGTCCTCAATCCTCAAACCTCAATCCTCAGTCATGAATACTCCATCTTCAATACTCAATACAAAATCCTCAATCCTCAATCCTCAATACTCGTTCCTCAAGCCTCAATCCTCAACCCTCAGTCCTCATCCTCAATTCTCAATCCTCAGTCCTCAAACCTCAATCGTCAACCCTCAATACTCAATCCTCAATCCTCAATCCTCAATCATCAATCCTCAATATTCAATCATCAACCTTCAATCCTCAATACTCAATCTTCGATACTCAATACTCAATCCTCAATCGTCAATCCTCATTCTTCAATCCTCAATACCCAATCCTCAATCCTCAATCCCCAATCCTCCATCCTCAATTCTCAATCCTCAATCCTCTGTCCTCAGTCCTCAAACCTCAATCCTCAACCCTCAGCCCTCATCCTCAATCCTCAATCCTGAATCCTCAATCCTCAACCTTCAATCCTCAATACTCAATCTTCAACCCTCAATCCCCAGCACTCAATTCTCAATACTCAATCTTCAAACCTCAATCCTCAATTCTCAATCCTCAATACTCAATCCTCAATCTTCAGTCCTCAATACCCAATCCTCAATACTCAATCCTCAATCCTCAATCCTCAAACCTCAATATTCTACACACAACCCTCAAACATCAATCCTCAATACTCAACTATCAATCCTCAGTTTTCAATACTCTATAGAATATCCTGAATTCTCAGGATTCTATACTCAATACACAATACTCAATCATCAAATCTCAATCCTCAATCATCAATCCTCAACACTCAATCCTCAAACATCTGTCCTCATTCTTCAATCCTCAATCCTCAATCCTCAATCCTCTAACGTCAATCCTCAATCCTCAATCCTCAGTCCTCAGTCTTCAATCCTCAATACTCATTCTTCAATCCTCAGTCCTCAATCCTCAATCATCAATCCTCAATCCTGAATCTTCAATCCTCAATCCCCAATCCTCAATCTTCAATCCTCAATCCTCAATCCTCAATCCTCAATTCTCGATCCTCAACCCTCAGTCCCCGTCCTCAATCCTCATCCCTCAATCCTCAATCCTCAATCCCCAATCCTCAATCCGCTATCCTCAATCATCAATACTCAGACTTCAATCCTCAATCCTCAATCCTCAATCCTCAATCCTCAATCCTCAATCATCAATCCTCAATATTCAATCATCAACCTTCAACCCTCAATACTCAATCTTCGATACTCAATACTCAATCCTCAATCGTCAATCCTCATTCTTCAATCCTCAATACCCAATCCTCAATCCTCAATCCCCAATCCTCCATCCTCAATTCTCAATCCTCAATCCTCTGTCCTCAGTCCTCAAACCTCAATCCTCAACCCTCAGCCCTCATCCTCAATCCTCAATCCTGAATCCTCAATCCTCAACCTTCAATCCTCAATACTCAATCTTCAACCCTCAATCCCCAGCCCTCAATTCTCAATACTCAATCTTCAAACCTCAATCCTCAATTCTCAATCCTCAATACTCAATCCTCAGTCTTCAGTCCTCAATACCCAATCCTCAATACTCAATCCTCAATCCTCAATCCTCAAACCTCAATATTCTACACACAACCCTCAAACATCAATCCTCAATACTCAACTATCAATCCTCAGTTTTCAATACTCTATAGAATATCCTGAATTCTCAGGATTCTATACTCAATACACAATACTCAATCATCAAATCTCAATCCTCAATCATCAATCCTCAACACTCAATCCTCAAACATCTGTCCTCATTCTTCAATCCTCAATCCTCAATCCTCAATCCTCTAACGTCAATCCTCAATCCTCAATCCTCAGTCCTCAGTCTTCAATCCTCAATACTCAATCTTCAATCCTCAGTCCTCAATCCTCAATCATCAATCCTCAATCCTGAATCTTCAATCCTCAATCCCCAATCCTCAATCTTCAATCCTCAATCCTCAATCCTCAATCCTCAATTCTCGATCCTCAACCCTCAGTCCCCGTCCTCAATCCTCATCCCTCAATCCTCAATCCTCAATCCCCAATCCTCAATCCGCTATCCTCAATCATCAATACTCAGACTTCAATCCTCAATCCTCAATCCTCAATCCTCAATCCTCAATCCTCAATCATCAATCCTCAATATTCAATCATCAACCTTCAACCCTCAATACTCAATCTTCGATACTCAATACTCAATCCTCAATCGTCAATCCTCATTCTTCAATCCTCAATACCCAATCCTCAATCCTCAATCCCCAATCCTCCATCCTCAATTCTCAATCCTCAATCCTCTGTCCTCAGTCCTCAAACCTCAATCCTCAACCCTCAGCCCTCATCCTCAATCCTCAATCCTGAATCCTCAATCCTCAACCTTCAATCCTCAATACTCAATCTTCAACCCTCAATCCCCAGCCCTCAATTCTCAATACTCAATCTTCAAACCTCAATCCTCAATTCTCAATCCTCAATACTCAATCCTCAATCTTCAGTCCTCAATACCCAATCCTCAATACTCAATCCTCAATCCTCAATCCTCAAACCTCAATATTCTACACACAACCCTCAAACATCAATCCTCAATACTCAACTATCAATCCTCAGTTTTCAATACTCTATAGAATATCCTGAATTCTCAGGATTCTATACTCAATACACAATACTCAATCATCAAATCTCAATCCTCAATCATCAATCCTCAACACTCAATCCTCAAACATCTGTCCTCATTCTTCAATCCTCAATCCTCAATCCTCAATCCTCTAACGTCAATCCTCAATCCTCAATCCTCAGTCCTCAGTCTTCAATCCTCAATACTCAATCTTCAATCCTCAGTCCTCAATCCTCAATCATCAATCCTCAATCCTGAATCTTCAATCCTCAATCCCCAATCCTCAATCTTCAATCCTCAATCCTCAATCCTCAATCCTCAATTCTCGATCCTCAACCCTCAGTCCCCGTCCTCAATCCTCATCCCTCAATCCTCAATCCTCAATCCCCAATCCTCAATCCGCTATCCTCAATCATCAATACTCAGACTTCAATCCTCAATCCTCAATCCTCAATCCTCAATCCTCAATCCTCAATCATCAATCCTCAATATTCAATCATCAACCTTCAACCCTCAATACTCAATCTTCGATACTCAATACTCAATCCTCAATCGTCAATCCTCATTCTTCAATCCTCAATACCCAATCCTCAATCCTCAATCCCCAATCCTCCATCCCCAATTCTCAATCCTCAATCCTCTGTCCTCAGTCCTCAAACCTCAGTCCTCAACCCTCAGCCCTCATCCTCAATCCTCAATCCTGAATCCTCAATCCTCAACCTTCAATCATCAATACTCAATCTTCAACCCTCAATCCCCAGCCCTCAATTCTCAATACTCAATCTTCAAACCTCAATCCTCAATTCTCGATCCTCAATACTCAATCCTCAATCGTCAATCCTCTATCCCCAATCCTGAATCTTCAATCCTCAATCCTCAATCCTCAATTCTCAATCCTCAATCTTCAATCCTCTATCCTCAATCTTCAATCCACAATCTTCAATACACAATCCTCAATCCTCAATCCTCAGTCCTCAATACTCTACCATCAATCCTCAATTCTCAATACTCAACAGAATATCCTGAATTCTCAGGATTCAATACTCAATCCTCAATCCTCAGCCCTCAGCCCTCATCCTCCATCCTCAATCCTCAATCCTCAATCCTCAATCTTCAATCCTCAATAATCAATCTCCAATCCTAGATCCTCAATCCCAAATCCTTGGTCCTTAATCCTCAATCTTCAATCCTCAATCCACAGTCCTCAATCTTCAATCCTCAATGCTCAATCCTCAATCCTCAATCCTCAGTCATCAGTCCTCAATCCTTAATCCTCAAACATCAATCCTCAACCGTCAGTCCTCGTCCTCAATCCTCAACCCTCAATCCTCAATCCTCAATGTTCAATCATCAATACTCAATCTTCAATCCTCAATCCTCAACCCTCAATCCTAAAATCCTCAATCCTCAATATTCAACACACAACCCTCAACAATCAATCCTCAATACTCGACCATCAATAATCAATTCTCAATACTCAATAGAATATCCTGAATTCTCAGTTTTCAATACTCAATCCTCAATCGTCAATCTTCATGTCTCCATCCACAAACATCTATTCTCATCACTCAACCCTCAACACTCAGCCCTCAATCGTTAATCCTCAATCCTCAATCCTCAATCTTCAATCCTCATTACTCAATCTTCAATCCTCAATCCTCAATCCTCAATCCTCAATCTTCAATCCTCATTACTCAATCTTCAATCCTCAATCCTCAATCCTCAATCCACAATCCTCAGTCATCAATCCTCCATCTTCAATACTCAATCCTGAATCCTCAATCCTCAATCCTCAATCCTCAATCCTGATTCCTCAAACCTCAATCCTCAACCCTCAGTCCTCATCCTCCATCCTCAATCCTCAATCCTCAATCCTCAATCTTCAATCCTCAATACTCAACCTTCGATCCACAATCCTCAGTCCTCAATCCTCAAACCTCAATCCTCAGTCATGAATACTCCATCTTCAATACTCAATAGAAAATCCTCAATCCTCAATCCTCAATACTCGTTCCTAAAGCCTCAATCCTCAACCCTCAGTCCTCATCCTCAATTCTCAATCCTCAATCCTCAAACCTCAATCGTCAACCCTCAATACTCAATCCTCAATCCTCAGTCCTCAATCCTCAATCTTCAGTCCTCAATACCCAATCCTCAATACTCAATCCTCAATCCTCAATCCTCAAACCTCAATATTCTACACACAACCCTCAAACATCAATCCTCAATACTCAACTATCAATCCTCAGTTTTCAATACTCTATAGAATATCCTGAATTTTCAGGATTCTATACTCAATACACAATACTCAATCATCGAATCTCAATCCTCAATCATCAATCCTCAATCCACAATCCTCAGTCATCAATCCTCCATCTTCAATACTCAATCCTGAATCCTCAATCCTCAATCCTCAATCCTCAATCCTGATTCCTCAAACCTCAATCCTCAACCCTCAGTCCTCATTCTCCATCCTCAATCCTCAATCCTCAATCCTCAATCTTCAATCCTCAATACTCAACCTTCGATCCACAATCCTCAGTCCTCAATCCTCAAACCTCAATCCTCAGTCATGAATACTCCATCTTCAATACTCAATACAAAATCCTCAATCCTCAATCCTCAATACTCGTTCCTCAATCCTCAATCCTCAACCCTCAGTCCTCATCCTCAATTCTCAATCCTCAATCCTCAAACCTCAATCGTCAACCCTCAATACTCAATCCTCAATCCTCAATACTCAACCATCAATCCTCAATTCCCAATACTCTATAGAATATCCTGAATTCTCTCTATTCAATACTCAAACCTCACTCCTCAACCCTCAGCCCTCATCCTCCATCCTCAATCCTCAATCCTCAAACCTCAATCTTCAATCCTCAATACTCAATCTTCGATTCTCAATTCTCAATCCTCAATCCTCAATCCCCAATCCTCAATCTTCAATCCTCAATCCTCAATCCTCAATCCTCAATCCTCAAACCTGAATCATCAATACTCAATCTTCAATCCTCAATCCTCAATCCTCAATCCTCGATCCTCAATCATCAGTCATGAGTACTCAATCTTCAATACTCAATCCTCAATCCTCAATCCTCAACCGTCAGTCCTCGTCCTCAAACCTCAATCCCGAATCCTCAATCCTGAATCGTCAATCTTCAGCCCTCAGTCCTCAACAATCAATTGTCAATCCTCAGTCCTCATTAGAATATCCTCAATTCACAGTTTTCAATACTTAATACCCAATCTTCAATCTTCAAATCTCAGTCTACAGACATCAATTCGCATCACTCAACACTCAACACTCAGTCCTCAATGTTCAGTCCTCAATCCTCAATCCTCAATCTTCAATCCACAACACCCAACCTTCAATCCTCAATCCTCAACTCTCAATCCTCAATCCTCAATACTCAATCTTCAACCCTCAATCCCCAGCCCTTAATTCTCAATACTCAATCTTCAATCCTCAATCCTCAATTCTCAATCCTCAATACTCAATCCTCAATCGTCAATCCTCTATCCCCATTCCTGAATCTTCAATCCTCAATCCTCAATCCTCAATCCTCAATCCTCATTCTTCAATCCTCAATCCTCAATCATCCATCCACAATCTTCAATACACAATCCTCAATCCTCAATCCTCAGTCCTCAATACTCAACCCTCAATCCTAAAATCCTCAATCCTCAATATTCAACACGCCACCCTCAACAATCAATCCTCAATACTCGACCATCAATAATCAATTCTAAATACTCAATAGAATATCCTGAATTCTCAGTTTTCAATACTCAATCCTCAATCGTCAATCTTCATGTCTCCATCCACAAACACCTATTCTCATCACTCAACCCTCAACACTCAGCCCTCAATCGTTAATCCTCAATCCTCAATCCTCAATCTTCAATCCTCATTACTCAATCTTCAATCCTCAATCCTCAAACCTCAATCCTCAATCTTCAATCCTCATTACTCAATCTTCAATCCTCAATCCTCAATCCTCAATCCACAATCCTCAGTCACCAATCCTCCATCTTCAATACTCAATCCTGAATCCTCAATCCTCAATCCTCAATCCTCAATCCTGATTCCTCAAACCTCAATCCTCAACCCTCAGTCCTCATCCTCCATCCTCAATCCTCAATCCTCAATCCTCAATCTTCAATCCTCAATACTCAACCTTCGATCCACAATCCTCAGTCCTCAATCCTCAAACCTCAATCCTCAGTCATGAATACTCCATCTTCAATACTCAATACACAATCCTCAATCCTCAATCCTCAATACTCTTTCCTCAAACCTCAATCCTCAACCCTCAGTCCTCATCCTCAATTCTCAATCCTCAATCCTCAAACCTCAATCGTCAACCCTCAATACTCAATCCTCAATCCTCAATACTCAACCATCAATCCTCAATTCTCAATACTCAATAGAATATCCTGAATTCTCTGTATTCAATACTCAAACCTCAATCCTCAACCCTCAGCCCTCATCCTCCATCCTCAATCCTCAATCCTCAATCCTCAATCCCCAGTCCTCAATCTTCAATCCTTAATGCCCAATAATCAATCCTCAATCCTCAGTCCTCAATCCTCAATCTTCAGTCCTCAATACCCAATCCTCAATACTCAATCCTCAATCCTCAATCCTCAAACCTCAATATTCTACACACAACCCTCAAACATCAATCCTCAATACTCAACTATCAATCCTCAGTTTTCAATACTCTATAGAATATCCTGAATTTTCAGGATTCTATACTCAATACACAATACTCAATCATCGAATCTCAATCCTCAATCATCAATCCTCAATCCACAATCCTCAGTCATCAATCCTCCATCTTCAATACTCAATCCTGAATCCTCAATCCTCAATCCTCAATCCTCAATCCTGATTCCTCAAACCTCAATCCTCAACCCTCAGTCCTCATCCTCCATCCTCAATCCTCAATCCTCAATCCTCAATCTTCAATCCTCAATACTCAACCTTCGATCCACAATCCTCAGTCCTCAATCCTCAAATCTCAATCCTCAGTCATGAATACTCCATCTTCAATACTCAATACAAAATCCTCAATCCTCAATCCTCAATACTCGTTCCTCAAGCCTCAATCCTCAACCCTCAGTCCTCATCCTCAATTCTCAATCCTCAATCCTCAAACCTCAATCGTCAACCCTCAATACTCAATCCTCAATCCTCAATACTCAACCATCAATCCTCAATTCCCAATACTCTATAGAATATCCTGAATTCTCTGTATTCAATACTCAAACCTCACTCCTCAACCCTCAGCCCTCATCCTCCATCCTCAATCCTCAATCCTCAAACCTCAATCTTCAATCCTCAATACTCAATCTTCGATTCTCAATTCTCAATCCTCAATCCTCAATCCCCAATCCTCAATCTTCAATCCTCAATCCTCAATCCTCAATCCTCAATCCTCAAACCTGAATCATCAATACTCAATCTTCAATCCTCAATCCTCAATCCTCAATCCTCGATCCTCAATCATCAGTCATGAGCACTCAATCTTCAATACTCAATCCTCAATCCTCAATCCTCAACCGTCAGTCCTCGTCCTCAAACCTCAATCCCGAATCCTCAATCCTGAATCGTCAATCTTCAGCCCTCAGTCCTCAACAATCAATTGTCAATCCTCAGTCCTCATTAGAATATCCTCAATTCACAGTTTTCAATACTTAATACCCAATCTTCAATCTTCAAATCTCAGTCTACAGACATCAATTCGCATCACTCAACACTCAACACTCAGTCCTCAATGTTCAGTCCTCAATCCTCAATCCTCAATCTTCAATCCACAACACTCAACCTTCAATCCTCAATCCTCAACTCTCAATCCTCAATCCCCAATACTCAATCTTCAACCCTCAATCCCCAGCCCTTAATTCTCAATACTCAATCTTCAATCCTCAATCCTCAATTCTCAATCCTCAATACTCAATCCTCAATCGTCAATCCTCTATCCCCAATCCTGAATCTTCAATCCTCAATCCTCAATCCTCAATCCTCAATCCTCATTCTTCAATCCTCAATCCTCAATCTTCAATCCTCAATCCTCAATCATCCATCCACAATCTTCAATACACAATCCTCAATCCTCAATCCTCAGTCCTCAATACTCAACCATCAATCCTCAATTCTCAATACTCAATAGAATATCCTCAATTCTCAGGATTCAAAAATCAAACCTCAATCCTCAGCCCTCAGACCTCATCCTCCATCCTCAATCCTCAATCCTCAATCCTCAATCTTCAATCCTCAATAATCAATCTCCAATCCTAGATCCTCAATGCCCAATCCTTGGTCCTTAATCCTCAATCTTCAATCCTCAATCAACAGTCCTCAATCTTCAATCCTCAATGCTCAATCCTCAATCCTCAATCCTCAGTCATCAGTCCTCAATCCTTAATCCTCAAACATCAATCCTCAACCGTCAGTCCTCGTCCTCAATCCTCAACCCTCAATCCTCAATCCTCAATCTTCAATCATCAATACTCAATCTTCAATCCTCAATCCTCAATCCTCAATCCTCAATCCTAAAATCCTCAATCCTCAATATTCAACACACAACCCTCAACAATCAATCCTCAATACTCGACCATCAATAATCAATTCTCAATACTCAATAGAATATTCTGAATTCTCAGTCTTCAATACTCAATCCTCAATCTTCAATCTTCATGTCTCCATCCACAAACATCAATTCTCATCACTCAACCCTCAACACTCAGCCCTCAATCTTCAATCATCAATCCTCAATACTCAATCCTCAGTCCTCAGTCCTCAATCTTCAATACTCAATCCTCAATCCTAAAATCCTCAATCCTCAATATTCAACACACAACCCTCAACCATCAATCCGCAATACCCAACCATCAATCCTCAATTCTCTATACACAATAGAATATACTGAATTCTCAGTTTTCAATACTTAATCCTCAATCTACAATCTTCAAGTCTCCATCCACAAACATCTATTCTCATCACACAACCCTCAACGCTCAGTCCTCAATCGTTAGTCCTCAATCCTCAATCCTCAAACTTCAATCCTCATTACTCAATCTTCAATCCTCAATCCTCAATCCTCAATCCTCAATCCTCAGTCATCAATCCTCCATCTTCAATGCTCAATCCTCAATCCTCAATCCTCAATCCTCAATCCTCAATCCTGATTCCTCAAACCTCAATCCTCAACCCTCAGTCCTCATCCTCCATCCTCAATCCTCAATCCTCAATCCTCAATCTTCAATCCTCAATACTCAACCTTCGATCCACAATCCTCAGTACTCAATCCTCAAACCTCAATCCTCAGTCATGAATACTCCATCTTCAATACTCAATACACAATCCTCAATCCTCAATCCTCAATACTCTTTCCTCAAACCTCAATCCTCAACCCTCAGTCCTCATCCTCAATTCTCAATCCTCAATCCTCAAACCTCAATCGTCAACCCTCAATACTCAATCCTCAATCCTCAATACTCAACCATCAATCCTCAATTCTCAATACTCAATAGAATATCCTGAATTCTCTGTATTCAATACTCAAACCTCAATCCTCAACCCTCAGCCCTCATCCTCCATCCTCAATCCTCAATCCTCAATCCTCAATCCCCAGTCCTCAATCTTCAATCCTTAATGCCCAATAATCACTCCTCAATCCTCAGTCCTCAATCCTCAATCTTCAGTCCTCAATACCCAATCCTCAATACTCAATCCTCAATCCTCAATCCTCAAACCTCAATATTCTACACACAACCCTCAAACATCAATCCTCAATACTCAACTATCAATCCTCAGTTTTCAATACTCTATAGAATATCCTGAATTCTCAGGATTCTATACTCAATACACAATACTCAATCATCAAATCTCAATCCTCAATCATCAATCCTCAACACTCAATCCTCAAACATCTGTCCTCATTCTTCAATCCTCAATCCTCAATCCTCAATCCTCTAACGTCAATCCTCAATCCTCAATCCTCAGTCCTCAGTCTTCAATCCTCAATACTCAATCTTCAATCCTCAGTCCTCAATCCTCAATCATCAATCCTCAATCCTGAATCTTCAATCCTCAATCCCCAATCCTCAATCTTCAATCCTCAATCCTCAATCCTCAATCTTCAATCCTCAATCCTCAATCCTCAATCCTCAATTCTCAATCCTCGATCCTCAGTCCTCAATTCTCAACCCTCAGTCCCCGTCCTCAATCCTCATCCCTGAATCCTCAATCCTCAATCCTCAATCATCAATACTCAGTCTTCAATCCTCAATCCTCAATCCTTGATCCTGAATCCCCAGTCGTCAATCCTCAATCCTCAATTTTCAATCATCAATACTCAATCTTCAATCCTCAATCCTCAATCCTCAATCCTCAATCCTCAATCTTCAATCCTCAATCCTCAATTCTCAATCCCCAGTCATCAATCTTCAATCCTCATTGCTCAATAATCAGTCCTCAATCCTCAGTCCTCAATCCTCAATCCTCATTCCTCAATCCTTAATCCTCAATACTCAAACCTCAATCCTCAACCGTCAGTCCTCAATCCTCAATCATCAATCCTCAATCCTCAATACTCAATCCTCAATCCTCAATCCTCAATCCCCAGTCCTCAATCTTCAATCCTCAATCCTCAATCCTCAAGCCTCAATCCTCAATCCTCAATCCTCAATCACCAACCTTCAATCCTCAATACTCAATCTTCAATCCTCAATCCTCAATCCTGAATCGTCAACCCTCATTCTTCAATCCTCAATACCCAATCCACAATCCTCAATCCTCAATCCTCAATCCTCAACACTCAATCTTCAATCCTCAACCCTCAATCCTCAATCCTCAATCCTCAATCCTCAGTCATCAATCCTCAATCCTCAATACTCAATAGTCAATCCTCAGTCCTCAATTCTCAATGCTCAATCCTCGTTCCTCAAATCTCAATCCTCAACCCGCAGTCCTCATCCTCAATTCTCAATCCTCAATGCTCAAACCTCAATCTTCAATCCTCAATACTCAATCCTCAATCCTCAATATTCAACCATCAATCCTCAATTCTCAATACTCAATAGAATATCCTGAATTCTCAGTATTCAATACTCAAACCTCAATCCTCAACCCTCAGCCCTCATCCTCCATCCTCAATCCTCAATCCTCAAACCTCAATCTTCAATGCTCAATACTCAATCTTCGATTCTCATTTCTCAATCCTCAATCCTCAATCCTCAAACCTCAATCCTCAACCGTCAGTCCTCGTCCTCAAATCTCAATCCCGAATCCTCAATCCTGAATCGTCAATCATCAGCCCTCAGTCCTCAGCAATCAATTGTCAATCCTCAGTCCTCATTAGAATATCCTCAATTCACAGTTTTCAATACTCAATACCCAATCTTCAATCTTCAAGTCTCAGTCTACACACATCAATTCGCATCACTCAACACTCAACACTCAGTCCTCAATCTTCAGTCCTCAATCCTCAATCCTCAATCTTCAATCCACAATACTCAACCTTCAATCCTCAATCCTCAATTCTCAATCCTCAGTCCTCAATCCTCAATAGAATATCCTGAATTCTCAGTATTCAATACTCAAACCTCAGTCCTCAACCCTCAGCCCTCATCCTCCATCCTCAATCCTCAATCCTCAAACCTCAATCTTCAATCCTCAATACTCAATCTTCGATTATCAATTCTCAAACCTCAATCCTCAATCCCCAATCCTCAGTCTTCAATCCTCAATCCTCAATCCTCAATCCTCAATCCTCAATCCTCAATCATCAATACTCAATCTTCAATCCTCCATCCTCAATCCTCAATCCTCGATCCTCAATCATCAGTCATGAGTACTCAATCTTCAATACTCAATCCTCAATCCTCAATCCTCAATCCTCAATCCTCAATCCTCAACCGTCAGTCCTCGTCCTCAAACCTCAATCCCGAATCCTCAATCCTGAATCGTCAATCTTCAGCCCTCAGTCCTCAACAATCAATTGTCAATCCTCAGTCCTCATTAGAATATCCACAATTCACAGTTTTCAATACTTAATACCCAATCTTCAATCTTCAAATCTCAGTCTACAGACATCAATTCGCATCACTCAACACTCAACACTCAGTCCTCAGTCTTCAGTCCTCAATCCTCAATCCTCAATCTTCAATCCACAACACTCAACCTTCAATCCTCAATCCTCAATTCTCAATCTTCAATCCTCAATACTCAATCTTCAACCCTCAATCCCCAGCCCTCAATTCTCAATACTCAATCTTCAATCCTCAATCCTCAATTCTCAATCCTCAATACTCAATCCTCAATCGTCAATCCTCTATCCCCAATCCTGAATCTTCAATCCTCAATCCTCAATCCTCAATCCTCAATCCTCAATCTTCAATCCTCAATCCTCAATCATCAATCCACAATCTTCAATACACAATCCTCAATCCACAATCCTCAGTCCTCAATACTCAACCATCAATCCTCAATTCTCAATACTCAATAGAATATCCTGAATTCTCAGGATTCAATACTCAAACCTCAATCCTCAGCCCTCAGACCTCATCCTCCATCCTCAATCCACAATCCTCAATCCTCAATCTTCAATCCTCAATCCTCAATCCTCAATCCTCAATCCTCAATCTTCAATCCTCATTACTCAATCTTCAATCCTCAATCCTCAATCCTCAATCCACAATCCTCAGTCATCAATCCTCCATTTTCAATACTCAATCCTGAATCCTCAATCCTCAATCCTCAATCCTCAATCCTGAATCCTCAAACCTCAATCCTCAACCCTCAGTCCTCATCCTCCATCCTCAATCCTCAATCCTCAATCCTCAATCTTCAATCCTCAATACTCAACCTTCGATCCACAATCCTCAGTCCTCAATCCTCAAACCTGAATCATCAATACTCAATACTCAATCCTCAATCCTCAATACTCAACCATCAATCCTCAATTTCCAATACTCTATAGAATATCCTGAATTCTCTGTAATAAATACTCAAACCTCATTCCTCAACCCTCAGCCCTCATCCTCCATCCTCAATCCTCAATCCTCAAACCTCAATCTTCAATCCTCGATACTCAATCTTCGATTCTCAATTCTCAATCCTCAATCCTCAATCCCCAATCCTCAATCTTCAATCCTCAATCCTCAATCCTCAATTCTCAATCCTCAAACCTGAATCATCAATACTCAATACTTAATCCTCAATCCTCAATACTCAACCATCAATCCTCAATTCCCAATACTCTATAGAATATCCTGAATTCTCTGTATTCAATACTCAAACCTCAATCCTCAACCCTCAGCCCTCATCCTCCATCCTCAATCCTCAATCCTCAAACCTCAATCTTCAATCCTCAATACTCAATCTTCGATTCTCAATTCTCAATCCTCAATCCTCAATCCCCAATCCTCAATCTTCAATCCTCAATCCTCAATCCTCAATCCTCAATCCTCAAACCTGAATCATCAATACTCAATTTTCAATCCTCAATCCTCAATCCTCAATCCTCGATCCTCAATCATCAGTCATGAGTACTCAATCTTCAATACTCAATCCTCAATCCTCAATCCTCAATCCTCAATCCTCAATCCTCAACCGTCAGTCCTCGTCCTCAAACCTCAATCCCGAATCCTCAATCCTGAATCGTCAATCTTCAGCCCTCAGTCCTCAACAATCAATTGTCAATCCTCAGTCCTCATTAGAATATCCTCAATTCACAGTTTTCAATACTTAATACCCAATCTTCAATCTTCAAATCTCAGTCTACAGACATCAATTCGCATCACTCAACACTCAACACTCAGTCCTCAATCTTCAGTCCTCAATCCTCAATCCTCAATCTTCAATCCACAACACTCAACCTTCAATCCTCAATCCTCAATTCTCAATCTTCAATCCTCAACACTCAATCTTCAACCCTCAATCCCCAGCCCTCAATTGTCAATACTCAATCTTCAATCCTCAATCCTCAATTCTCAATCCTCAATACTCAATCCTCAATCGTCAATCCTCTATCCCCAATCCTGAATCTTCAATCCTCAATCCTCAATCCTCAATCCTCAATCCTCAATCTTCAATCCTCAATCCTCAATCATCAATCCACAATCTTCAATCCTCAATCCTCAATCCTCAATCCTCAATCCTCAAACCTGAATCATCAATACTCAATTTTCAATCCTCAATCCTCAATCCTCAATCCTCGATCCTCAATCATGAGTCATGAGTACTCAATCTTCAATACTCAATCCTCAATCCTCAATCCTCAATCCTCAATCCTCAATCCTCAACCGTCAGTCCTCGTCCTCAAACCTCAATCCCGAATCCTCAATCCTGAATCGTCAATCTTCAGCCCTCAGTCCTCAACAATCAATTGTCAATCCTCAGTCCTCATTAGAATATCCACAATTCACAGTTTTCAATACTTAATACCCAATCTTCAATCTTCAAGTCTCAGTCTACAGACATCAATTCGCATCACTCAACACTCAACACTCAGTCCTCAGTCTTCAGTCCTCAATCCTCAATCCTCAATCTTCAATCCACAACACTCAACCTTCAATCCTCAATCCTCAATTCTCAATCTTCAATCCTCAATACTCAATCTTCAACCCTCAATCCCCAGCCCTCAATTCTCAATACTCAATCTTCAATCCTCAATCCTCAATTCTCAATCCTCAATACTCAATCCTCAATCGTCAATCCTCTATCCCCAATCCTGAATCTTCAATCCTCAATCCTCAATCCTCAATCCTCAATCCTCAATCTTCAATCCTCAATCCTCAATCATCAATCCACAATCTTCAATCCTCAATCCTCAATCCTCAATCCTCAATCCTCAAACCTGAATCATCAATACTCAATTTTCAATCCTCAATCCTCAATCCTCAATCCTCGATCCTCAATCATGAGTCATGAGTACTCAATCTTCAATACTCAATCCTCAATCCTCAATCCTCAATCCTCAATCCTCAATCCTCAATCCTCAACCGTCAGTCCTCGTCCTCAAACCTCAATCCCGAATCCTCAATCCTGAATCGTCAATCTTCAGCCCTCAGTCCTCAACAATCAATTGTCAATCCTCAGTCCTCATTAGAATATCCACAATTCACAGTTTTCAATACTTAATACCCAATCTTCAATCTTCAAGTCTCAGTCTACAGACATCAATTCGCATCACTCAACACTCAACACTCAGTCCTCAGTCTTCAGTCCTCAATCCTCAATCCTCAATCTTCAATCCACGACACTCAACCTTCAATCCTCAATCCTCAATTCTCAATCTTCAATCCTCATTCCTCAATCCTTAATCCTCAATACTCAAACCTCAATCCTCAACCGTCAGTCCTCAATCCTCAATCTTCAATCCTCAATCCTCAATTCTCAATCCCCAGTCATCAATCTTCAATCCTCATTGCTCAATAATCAGTCCTCAATCCTCAGTCCTCAATCCTCAATCCTCATTCCTCAATCCTTAATCCTCAATACTCAAACCTCAATCCTCAACCGTCAGTCCTCAATCCTCAATCATCAATCCTCAATCCTCAATACTCAATCCTCAATCCTCAATCCTCAATCCCCAGTCCTCAATCTTCAATCCTCAATCCTCAATCCTCAAGCCTCAATCCTCAATCCTCAATCCTCAATCACCAACCTTCAATCCTCAATACTCAATCTTCAATCCTCAATCCTCAATCCTGAATCGTCAACCCTCATTCTTCAATCCTCAATACCCAATCCACAATCCTCAATCCTCAATCCTCAATCCTCAACACTCAATCTTCAATCCTCAACCCTCAATCCTCAATCCTCAATCCTCAATCCTCAGTCATCAATCCTCAATCCTCAATACTCAATAGTCAATCCTCAGTCCTCAATTCTCAATGCTCAATCCTCGTTCCTCAAATCTCAATCCTCAACCCGCAGTCCTCATCCTCAATTCTCAATCCTCAATGCTCAAACCTCAATCTTCAATCCTCAATACTCAATCCTCAATCCTCAATATTCAACCATCAATCCTCAATTCTCAATACTCAATAGAATATCCTGAATTCTCAGTATTCAATACTCAAACCTCAATCCTCAACCCTCAGCCCTCATCCTCCATCCTCAATCCTCAATCCTCAAACCTCAATCTTCAATGCTCAATACTCAATCTTCGATTCTCATTTCTCAATCCTCAATCCTCAATCCTCAAACCTCAATCCTCAACCGTCAGTCCTCGTCCTCAAATCTCAATCCCGAATCCTCAATCCTGAATCGTCAATCATCAGCCCTCAGTCCTCAGCAATCAATTGTCAATCCTCAGTCCTCATTAGAATATCCTCAATTCACAGTTTTCAATACTCAATACCCAATCTTCAATCTTCAAGTCTCAGTCTACACACATCAATTCGCATCACTCAACACTCAACACTCAGTCCTCAATCTTCAGTCCTCAATCCTCAATCCTCAATCTTCAATCCACAATACTCAACCTTCAATCCTCAATCCTCAATTCTCAATCCTCAGTCCTCAATCCTCAATAGAATATCCTGAATTCTCAGTATTCAATACTCAAACCTCAGTCCTCAACCCTCAGCCCTCATCCTCCATCCTCAATCCTCAATCCTCAAACCTCAATCTTCAATCCTCAATACTCAATCTTCGATTATCAATTCTCAAACCTCAATCCTCAATCCCCAATCCTCAGTCTTCAATCCTCAATCCTCAATCCTCAATCCTCAATCCTCAATCCTCAATCATCAATACTCAATCTTCAATCCTCCATCCTCAATCCTCAATCCTCGATCCTCAATCATCAGTCATGAGTACTCAATCTTCAATACTCAATCCTCAATCCTCAATCCTCAATCCTCAATCCTCAATCCTCAACCGTCAGTCCTCGTCCTCAAACCTCAATCCCGAATCCTCAATCCTGAATCGTCAATCTTCAGCCCTCAGTCCTCAACAATCAATTGTCAATCCTCAGTCCTCATTAGAATATCCACAATTCACAGTTTTCAATACTTAATACCCAATCTTCAATCTTCAAATCTCAGTCTACAGACATCAATTCGCATCACTCAACACTCAACACTCAGTCCTCAGTCTTCAGTCCTCAATCCTCAATCCTCAATCTTCAATCCACAACACTCAACCTTCAATCCTCAATCCTCAATTCTCAATCTTCAATCCTCAATACTCAATCTTCAACCCTCAATCCCCAGCCCTCAATTCTCAATACTCAATCTTCAATCCTCAATCCTCAATTCTCAATCCTCAATACTCAATCCTCAATCGTCAATCCTCTATCCCCAATCCTGAATCTTCAATCCTCAATCCTCAATCCTCAATCCTCAATCCTCAATCTTCAATCCTCAATCCTCAATCATCAATCCACAATCTTCAATACACAATCCTCAATCCACAATCCTCAGTCCTCAATACTCAACCATCAATCCTCAATTCTCAATACTCAATAGAATATCCTGAATTCTCAGGATTCAATACTCAAACCTCAATCCTCAGCCCTCAGACCTCATCCTCCATCCTCAATCCACAATCCTCAATCCTCAATCTTCAATCCTCAATCCTCAATCCTCAATCCTCAATCCTCAATCTTCAATCCTCATTACTCAATCTTCAATCCTCAATCCTCAATCCTCAATCCACAATCCTCAGTCATCAATCCTCCATTTTCAATACTCAATCCTGAATCCTCAATCCTCAATCCTCAATCCTCAATCCTGAATCCTCAAACCTCAATCCTCAACCCTCAGTCCTCATCCTCCATCCTCAATCCTCAATCCTCAATCCTCAATCTTCAATCCTCAATACTCAACCTTCGATCCACAATCCTCAGTCCTCAATCCTCAAACCTGAATCATCAATACTCAATACTCAATCCTCAATCCTCAATACTCAACCATCAATCCTCAATTTCCAATACTCTATAGAATATCCTGAATTCTCTGTAATAAATACTCAAACCTCATTCCTCAACCCTCAGCCCTCATCCTCCATCCTCAATCCTCAATCCTCAAACCTCAATCTTCAATCCTCGATACTCAATCTTCGATTCTCAATTCTCAATCCTCAATCCTCAATCCCCAATCCTCAATCTTCAATCCTCAATCCTCAATCCTCAATTCTCAATCCTCAAACCTGAATCATCAATACTCAATACTTAATCCTCAATCCTCAATACTCAACCATCAATCCTCAATTCCCAATACTCTATAGAATATCCTGAATTCTCTGTATTCAATACTCAAACCTCAATCCTCAACCCTCAGCCCTCATCCTCCATCCTCAATCCTCAATCCTCAAACCTCAATCTTCAATCCTCAATACTCAATCTTCGATTCTCAATTCTCAATCCTCAATCCTCAATCCCCAATCCTCAATCTTCAATCCTCAATCCTCAATCCTCAATCCTCAATCCTCAAACCTGAATCATCAATACTCAATTTTCAATCCTCAATCCTCAATCCTCAATCCTCGATCCTCAATCATCAGTCATGAGTACTCAATCTTCAATACTCAATCCTCAATCCTCAATCCTCAATCCTCAATCCTCAATCCTCAACCGTCAGTCCTCGTCCTCAAACCTCAATCCCGAATCCTCAATCCTGAATCGTCAATCTTCAGCCCTCAGTCCTCAACAATCAATTGTCAATCCTCAGTCCTCATTAGAATATCCTCAATTCACAGTTTTCAATACTTAATACCCAATCTTCAATCTTCAAATCTCAGTCTACAGACATCAATTCGCATCACTCAACACTCAACACTCAGTCCTCAATCTTCAGTCCTCAATCCTCAATCCTCAATCTTCAATCCACAACACTCAACCTTCAATCCTCAATCCTCAATTCTCAATCTTCAATCCTCAACACTCAATCTTCAACCCTCAATCCCCAGCCCTCAATTGTCAATACTCAATCTTCAATCCTCAATCCTCAATTCTCAATCCTCAATACTCAATCCTCAATCGTCAATCCTCTATCCCCAATCCTGAATCTTCAATCCTCAATCCTCAATCCTCAATCCTCAATCCTCAATCTTCAATCCTCAATCCTCAATCATCAATCCACAATCTTCAATCCTCAATCCTCAATCCTCAATCCTCAATCCTCAAACCTGAATCATCAATACTCAATTTTCAATCCTCAATCCTCAATCCTCAATCCTCGATCCTCAATCATGAGTCATGAGTACTCAATCTTCAATACTCAATCCTCAATCCTCAATCCTCAATCCTCAATCCTCAATCCTCAACCGTCAGTCCTCGTCCTCAAACCTCAATCCCGAATCCTCAATCCTGAATCGTCAATCTTCAGCCCTCAGTCCTCAACAATCAATTGTCAATCCTCAGTCCTCATTAGAATATCCACAATTCACAGTTTTCAATACTTAATACCCAATCTTCAATCTTCAAGTCTCAGTCTACAGACATCAATTCGCATCACTCAACACTCAACACTCAGTCCTCAGTCTTCAGTCCTCAATCCTCAATCCTCAATCTTCAATCCACAACACTCAACCTTCAATCCTCAATCCTCAATTCTCAATCTTCAATCCTCAATACTCAATCTTCAACCCTCAATCCCCAGCCCTCAATTCTCAATACTCAATCTTCAATCCTCAATCCTCAATTCTCAATCCTCAATACTCAATCCTCAATCGTCAATCCTCTATCCCCAATCCTGAATCTTCAATCCTCAATCCTCAATCCTCAATCCTCAATCCTCAATCTTCAATCCTCAATCCTCAATCATCAATCCACAATCTTCAATCCTCAATCCTCAATCCTCAATCCTCAATCCTCAAACCTGAATCATCAATACTCAATTTTCAATCCTCAATCCTCAATCCTCAATCCTCGATCCTCAATCATGAGTCATGAGTACTCAATCTTCAATACTCAATCCTCAATCCTCAATCCTCAATCCTCAATCCTCAATCCTCAACCGTCAGTCCTCGTCCTCAAACCTCAATCCCGAATCCTCAATCCTGAATCGTCAATCTTCAGCCCTCAGTCCTCAACAATCAATTGTCAATCCTCAGTCCTCATTAGAATATCCACAATTCACAGTTTTCAATACTTAATACCCAATCTTCAATCTTCAAGTCTCAGTCTACAGACATCAATTCGCATCACTCAACACTCAACACTCAGTCCTCAGTCTTCAGTCCTCAATCCTCAATCCTCAATCTTCAATCCACGACACTCAACCTTCAATCCTCAATCCTCAATTCTCAATCTTCAATCCTCAATACTCAATCTTCAACCCTCAATCCCCAGCCCTCAATTCTCAATACTCAATCTTCAATCCTCAATCCTCAATTCTCAATCCTCAATACTCAATCCTCAATCGTCAATCCTCTATCCCCAATCCTGAATCTTCAATCCTCAATCCTCAATCCTCAATCCTCAATCCTCAATCTTCAATCCTCAATCCTCAATCACCAATCCACAATCTTCAATACACAATCCTCAATCCACAATACTCAGTCCTCAATACTCAACCATCAATCCTCAATTCTCAATACTCAATAGAATATCCTGAATTCTCAGGATTCAATACTCAAACCTCAATCCTCAGCCCTCAGACCTCATCCTCCATCCTCAATCCTCAATCCTCTATCCTCAATCTTCAATCCTCAATCCTCAATCCTCAATCCTCAATCCTCAATCTTCAATCCTCATTACTCAATCTTCAATCCTCAATCCTCAATCCTCAATCCACAATCCTCAGTCATCAATCCTCCATCTTCAATACTCAATCCTGAATCCTCAATCCTCAATCCTCAATCCTCAATCCTGAATCCTCAAACCTCAATCCTCAACCCTCAGTCCTCATCCTCCATCCTCAATCCTCAATCCTCAATCCTCAATCTTCAATCCTCAATACTCAACCTTCGATCCACAATCCTCAGTCCTCAATCCTCAAACCTGAATCATCAATACTCAATACTCAATCCTCAATCCTCAATACTCAACCATCAATCCTCAATTCCCAATACTCTATAGAATATCCTGAATTCTCTGTATTCAATACTCAAACCTCAATCCTCAACCCTCAGCCCTCATCCTCCATCCTCAATCCTCAATCCTCAAACCTCTATCTTCAATCCTCAATACTCAATCTTCGATTCTCAATTCTCAATCCTCAATCCTCAATCCCCAATCCTCAATCTTCAATCCTCAATCCTCAATCCTCAATTCTCAATCCTCAAACCTGAATCATCAATACTCAATACTCAATCCTCAATCCTCAATACTCAACCATCAATCCTCAATTCCCAATACTCTATAGAATATCCTGAATTCTCTGTATTCAATACTCAAACCTCAATCCTCAACCCTCAGCCCTCATCCTCCATCCTCAATCCTCAATCCTCAAACCTCAATCTTCAATCCTCAATACTCAATCTTCGATTCTCAATTCTCAATCCTCAATCCTCAATCCCCAATCCTCAATCTTCAATCCTCAATCCTCAATCCTCAATCCTCAATCCTCAAACCTGAATCATCAATACTCAATTTTCAATCCTCAATCCTCAATCCTCAATCCTCGATCCTCAATCATCAGTCATGAGTACTCAATCTTCAATACTCAATCCTCAATCCTCAATCCTCAATCCTCAATCCTCAATCCTGATTCCTCAAACCTCAATCCTCAACCCTCAGTCCTCATCCTCCATCCTCAATCCTCAATCCTCAATCCTCAATCTTCAATCCTCAATACTCAACCTTCGATCCACAATCCTCAGTCCTCAATCCTCAAACCTCAATCCTCAGTCATGAATACTCCATCTTCAATACTCAATACAAAATCCTCAATCCTCAATCCTCAATACTCGATCCTCAATGATCAGTCATGAGTACTCAATCTTCAATACTCAATCCTAAATCCTCAATCCTCAATCCTCAATCTTCAATCCTCAACCGTCAGTCCTCGTCCTCAAACCTCAATCCCGAATCCTCAATCCTGAATCGTCAATCTTCAGCCCTCAGTCCTCAACAATCAATTGTCAATCCTCAGTCCTCATTAGAATATCCTCAATTCACAGTTTTCAATACTTAATACCCAATCTTCAATCTTCAAATCTCAGTCTACAGACATCAATTCGCATCACTCAACACTCAACACTCAGTCCTCAATGTTCAGTCCTCAATCCTCAATCCTCAATCTTCAATCCACAACACTCAACCTTCAATCCTCAATCCTCAATTCTCAATCCTCAATCCTCAATACTCAATCTTCAACCCTCAATCCCCAGCCCTTAATTCTCAATACTCAATCTTCAATCCTCAATCCTCAATTCTCAATCCTCAATACTCAATCCTCAATCGTCAATCCTCTATCCCCAATCCTGAATCTTCAATCCTCAATCCTCAATCCTCAAACCTCAATCCTCAATCTTCAATCCTCAATCCTCAATCTTCAATCCTCAATCCTCAATCATCAATCCACAATCTTCAATACACAATCCTCAACCCACAATCCTCAGTCCTCAATACTCAACCATCAATCCTCAATTCTCAATACTCAATAGAATATCCTGAATTCTCAGGATTCAATACTCAAACCTCAACCCTCAGCCCTCAGACCTCATCCTCCATCCTCAATCCTCAATCCTCAATCCTCAATCTTCAATCCTCAATCCTCAATCCTCAATCCTCAATCCTCAATCTTCAATCCTCATTACTCAATCTTCAATCCTCAATCCTCAATCCTCAATCCACAATCCTCAGTCATCAATCCTCCATCTTCAATACTCAATCCTGAATCCTCAATCCTCAATCCTCAATCCTCAATCCTGATTCCTCAAACCTCAATCCTCAACCCTCAGTCCTCATCCTCCATCCTCAATCCTCAATCCTCAATCCTCAATCTTCAATCCTCAATACTCAACCTTCGATCCACAATCCTCAGTCCTCAATCCTCAAACCTCAATCCTCAATCATCCATCCACAATCTTCAATACACAATCCTCAATCCTCAATCCTCAGTCCTCAATACTCAACCATCAATCCTCAATTCTCAATACTCAATAGAATATCCTGAATTCTCAGGATTCAATACTCAAACCTCAATCCTCAGCCCTCAGACCTCATCCTCCATCCTCAATCCTCAATCCTCAATCCTCAATCTTCAATCCTCAATAATCAATCTCCAATCCTAGATCCTCAATCCCCAATCCTTGGTCCTTAATCCTCAATCTTCAATCCTCAATCCACAGTCCTCAATCTTCAATCCTCAATGCTCAATCCTCAATCCTCAATCCTCTATCGTCAATCCTCAATCCTCAATCCTCAGTCCTCAGTCTTCAATCCTCAATACTCAATCTTCAATCCTCAGTCCTCAATCCTCAATCATCAATCCTCAATCCTGAATCTTCAATCCTCAATCCCCAATCCTCAATCTTCAATCCTCAATCCTCAATCCTCAATCCTCAATTCTCAATCCTCAACCCTCAGTCCCCGTCCTCAATCCTCATCCCTCAATCCTCAATCCTCAATCCCCAATCCTCAATCCGCAATACTCAATCATCGATACTCAATCTTCAATCCTCAGTCCTCAATACTTGATCCTCAATCCTCAGTCCTCAATCTTCAATCCTCAATCTCCTATCCTCAATCCTCAAGCGCCAAACCTCAATCCTCAATCCTCAACCCTCAATCCTCAGTCCTCAAACCTCAATCCTGAAACCTCAATCCTGAAATCTCAATTTTCAGCCCTCAGTCCTCAGCAATCAATTGTGAATCATCAATCCTCAATAGAATATCCTCAATTCACAGTTTTCAATACTCAATCCTCAATCTTCAATCTTCAAATATCAATCCACAAACATCAGTTCTCATCACTCAGCACTCAACACACAGTCCTCAATCTTCAATCCTCAATCCTCAACCCTCAAACTTCAATCCTAAATACTCAATATTCAATTCTCAATCCTCAATACTCAATCCTCAATCGTCAATCCTCAATACTCAATCTTCAATCCACAATCCTCAATCCTCAATCCTCAATCCTCAGTCATCAATCCTCAATCCTCAATACTCAATAGTCAATCCTCAGTCCTCAATTCTCAATGCTCAATCCTCGTTCCACAAATCTCAATCCTCAACCCGCAGTCCTCATCCTCAATTCTCAATCCTCAATGCTCAAACCTCAATCTTCAATCCTCAATACTCAATCCTCAATCCTCAATACTCAACCATCAATCCTCAATTCTCAATACTCAATTGAATATCCTGAATTCTCAGTATTCAATACTCAAACCTCAATCCTCAACCCTCAGCCCTCATCCTCCATCCTCAATCCTCAATCCTCAAACCTCAATCTTCAATGCTCAATACTCAATCTTCGATTCTCATTTCTCAATCCTCAATCCTCAATCCTCAATCCTCAATCCTCAACCGTCAGTCCTCGTCCTCAAACCTCAATCCCGAATCCTCAATCCTGAATCGTCAATCTTCAGCCCTCAGTCCTCAACAATCAATTGTCAATCCTCAGTCCTCATTAGAATATCCTCAATTCACAGTTTTCAATACTTAATACCCAATCTTCAATCTTCAAATCTCAGTCTACAGACATCAATTCGCATCACTCATCACTCAACACTCAGTCCTCAGTCTTCAGTCCTCAATCCTCAATCCTCAATCTTCAATCCACAACACTCAACCTTCAATCCTCAATCCTCAATTCTCAATCTTCAATCCTCAATACTCAATCTTCAACCCTCAATCCCCAGCCCTCAATTCTCAATACTCAATCTTCAATCCTCAATCCTCAATTCTCAATCCTCAATACTCAATCCTCAATCGTCAATCCTCTATCCCCAATCCTGAATCTTCAATCCTCAATCCTCAATCCTCAATCCTCAATCCTCAATCTTCAATCCTCAATCCTCAATCATCAATCCACAATCTTCAATACACAATCCTCAATCCACAATCCTCAGTCCTCAATACTCAACCATCAATCCTCAATTCTCAATACTCAATAGAATATCCTGAATTCTCAGGATTCAATACTCAAACCTCAATCCTCAGCCCTCAGACCTCATCCTCCATCCTCAATCCTCAATCCTCAATCCTCAATCTTCAATCCTCAATCCTCAATCCTCAATCCTCAATCCTCAATCTTCAATCCTCATTACCCAATCTTCAATCCTCAATCCTCAATCCTCAATCCACAATCCTCAGTCATCAATCCTCCATCTTCAATACTCAATCCTGAATCCTCAATCCTCAATCCTCAATCCTCAATCCTGATTCCTCAAACCTCAATCCTCAACCCTCAGTCCTCATCCTCCATCCTCAATCCTCAATCCTCAATCCTCAATCTTCAATCCTCAATACTCAACCTTCGATCCACAATCCTCAGTCCTCAATCCTCAAACCTCAATCCTCAGTCATGAATACTCCATCTTCAATACTCAATACAAAATCCTCAATCCTCAATCCTCAATACTCGATCCTCAATCATCAGTCATGAGTACTCAATCTTCAATACTCAATCTTAAATCCTCAATCCTCAATCCTCAATCTTCAATCCTCAACCGTCAGTCCTCGTCCTCAAACCTCAATCCCGAATCGTCAATCCTGAATCGTCAATCTTCAGCCCTCAGTCCTCAACAATCAATTGTCAATCCTCAGTCCTCATTAGAATATCCTCAATTCACAGTTTTCAATACTTAATACCCAATCTTCAATCTTCAAATCTCAGTCTACAGACATCAATTCGCATCACTCAACACTCAACACTCAGTCCTCAATGTTCAGTCCTCAATCCTCAATCCTCAATCTTCAATCCACAACACTCAACCTTCAATCCTCAATCCTCAATTCTCAATCCTCAATCCTCAATACTCAATCTTCAACCCTCAATCCCCAGCCCTTAATTCTCAATACTCAATCTTCAATCCTCAATCCTCAATTCTCAATCCTCAATACTCAATCCTCAATCGTCAATCCTCTATCCCCAATCCTGAATCTTCAATCCTCAATCCTCAATCCTCAATCCTCAATCCTCAATCTTCAATCCTCAATCCTCAATCTTCAATCCTCAATCCTCAATCATCAATCCACAATCTTCAATACACAATCCTCAATCCACAATCCTCAGTCCTCAATACTCAACCATCAATCCTCAATTCTCAATACTCAATAGAATATCCTGAATTCTCAGGATTCAATACTCAAACCTCAACCCTCAGCCCTCAGACCTCATCCTCCATCCTCAATCCTCAATCCTCTATCCTCAATCTTCAATCCTCAATCCTCAATCCTCAATCCTCAATCCTCAATCTTCAATCCTCATTACTCAACCTTCAATCCTCAATCCTCAATCCTCAATCCACAATCCTCAGTCATCAATCCTCCATCTTCAATACTCAATCCTGAATCCTCAATCCTCAATCCTCAATCCTCAATCCTGATTCCTCAAACCTCAATCCTCAACCCTCAGTCCTCATCCTCCATCCTCAATCCTCAATCCTCAATCCTCAATCTTCAATCCTCAATACTCAACCTTCGATCCACAATCCTCAGTCCTCAATCCTCAAACCTCAATCCTCAATCATCCATCCACAATCTTCAATACACAATCCTCAATCCTCAATCCTCAGTCCTCAATACTCAACCATCAATCCTCAATTCTCAATACTCAATAGAATATCCTGAATTCTCAGGATTCAATACTCAAACCTCAATTCTCAGCCCTCAGACCTCATCCTCCATCCTCAATCCTCAATCCTCAATCCTCAATCTTCAATCCTCAATAATCAATCTCCAATCCTAGATCCTCAATCCCCAATCCTTGGTCCTTAATCCTCAATCTTCAATCCTCAATCCACAGTCCTCAATCTTCAATCCCCAATGCTCAATCCTCAATCCTCAATCCTCTAACGTCAATCCTCAATCCTCAATCCTCAGTCCTCAATCTTCAATCCTCAATACTCAATCTTCAATCCTCAGTCCTCAATCCTCAATCATCAATCCTCAATCCTGAATCTTCAATCCTCAATCCCCAATCCTCAATCTTCAATCCTCAATCCTCAATCATCAATCCACAATCTTCAGTACACAATCCTCAATCCACAATCCTCAGTCCTCAATACTCAACCATCAATCCTCAATTCTCAATACTCAATAGAATATCCTGAATTCTCAGGATTCAATACTCAAACCTCAATCCTCAGCCCTCAGACCTCATCCTCCATCCTCAATCCTCAATCCTCAATCCTCAATCTTCAATCCTCAATACTCAATCTTCAATCCTCAGTCCTCAATCCTCAATCATCAATCCTCAATCCTGAATCTTCAATCCTCAATCCCCAATCCACAATCTTCAATCCTCAATCCTCAATCCTCAATCCTCAATTCTCAATCCTCAACCCTCAGTCCCCGTCCTCAATCCTCATCCCTCACTCCTCAATCCTCAATCCCCAATCCTCAATCCGCAATCCTCAATCATCGATACTCAATCTTCAATCCTCAGTCCTCAATACTTGATCCTCAATCCTCAGTCCTCAATCTTCAATCCTCAATCTCCTATCCTCAATCCTCAAGCGCCAAACCTCAATCCTCAATCCTCAACCCTCAATCCTCAGTCCTCAAACCTCAATCCTGAAACCTCAATCCTGAAATCTCAATTTTCAGCCCTCAGTCCTCAGCAATCAATTGTGAATCATCAATCCTCAATAGAATATCCTCAATTCACAGTTTTCAATACTCAATCCTCAATCTTCAATCTTCAAATATCAATCCACAAACATCAGTTCTCATCACTCAGCACTCAACACACAGTCCTCAATCTTCAATCCTCAATCCTCAACCCTCAAACTTCAATCCTAAATACTCAATATTCAATCCTCAATCCTCAATACTCAATCCTCAAACCTCAATCCTCAGTCATGAATACTCCATCTTCAATACTCAATACACAATCCTCAATCCTCAATCCTCAATACTCTTTCCTCAAACCTCAATCCTCAACCCTCAGTCCTCATCCTCAATTCTCAATCCTCAATCCTCAAACCTCAATCGTCAACCCTCAATACTCAATCCTCAATCCTCAATACTCAACCATCAATCCTCAATTCTCAATACTCAATAGAATATCCTGAATTCTCAGGATTCTATACTCAATACACAATACTCAATCATCAAATCTCAATCCTCAATCATCAATCCTCAACACTCAATCCTCAAACATCTGTCCTCATTCTTCAATCCTCAATCCTCAATCCTCAATCCTCTAACGTCAATCCTCAATCCTCAATCCTCAGTCCTCAGTCTTCAATCCTCAATACTCAATCTTCAATCCTCAGTCCTCAATCCTCAATCATCAATCCTCAATCCTGAATCTCCAATCCTCAATCCCCAATCCTCAATCTTCAATCCTCAATCCTCAATCCTCAATCCTCAATTCTCAATCCTCAACCCTCAGTCCCCGTCCTCAATCCTCATCCCTCAATCCTCAATCCTCAATCCCCAATCCTCAATCCGCAATCCTCAATCATCAATACTCAATTTTCAATCCTCAGTCCTCAATACTTGATCCTCAATCCTCAGTCCTCAATCTTCAATCCTCAATCTCCTATCCTCAATCCTCAAGCGCCAAACCTCAATCCTCAATCCTCAACCCTCAATCCTCAGTCCTCAAACCTCAGTCCTGAAACCTCAATCCTGAAATCTCAATTTTCAGCCCTCAGTCCTCAGCAATCAATTGTGAATCATCAATCCTCAATAGAATATCCTCAATTCACAGTTTTCAATACTCAAACCTCAATCTTCAATCATCAAATATCAATCCACAAACATCAGTTCTCATCACTCAGCACTCAACACACAGTCCTCAATCTTCAATCCTCAATCCTCAACCCTCAAACTTCAATCCTAAATACTCAATATTCAATCCTCAATCCTCAATACTCAATCCTCAATCGTCAATCCTCAATACTCAATCTTCAATCCTCCATCCTCAATACCCAAACCTCAATCTTCAATTCTCAATCCTCGATCCTCAGTCCTCAATTCTCAACCCTCAGTCCCCGTCCTCAATCCTCATCCCTCAATCCTCAATCCTCAATCCTCAATCTTCAATCCTCAATAATCAATCTCCAATCCTAGATCCTCAATCCCCAATCCTTGGTCCTTAATCCTCAATCTTCAATCCTCATCCACAGTCCTCAATCTTCAATCCTCAATGCTCAATCCTCAATCCTCAATCCTCAGTCATCAGTCCTCAATCCTCAATCCTCAAACATCAATCCTCAACCGTCAGTCCTCGTCCTCAATCCTCAACCCTCAATCCTCAATCCTCAATCTTCAATCATCAATACTCAATCTTCAATCTTCAATCCTCAATCCTCAATCCTCAATCCTAAAATGCTCAATCCTCAATATTCAACACACAACCCTCAACAATCAATCCTCAATACTCGACCATCAATAATCAATTCTCAATACTCAATAGAATATCCTGAATTCTCAGTTTTCAATACTCAATCCTCAATCTTCAATCTTCATGTCACCATTCACAAACATCAATTCTCATCACTCAACCCTCAACTCTCAGCCCTCAATCTTCAATCATCAATCCTCAATACTCAACCCTCAGTCCTCAGTCCTCAATCTTCAATACTCAATACTCAATCCTAAAATCCTCAATCCTCAATATTCAACACACAACCCTCAACCATCAATCCGCAATACCCAACCATCAATCCTCAATTCTCTATACACAATAGAATATACTGAATTCTCAGTTTTCAATACTTAATCCACAATCTACAATCTTCAAGTCTCCATCCACAAACATCAATTCTCATCACACAACCCTCAACACTCAGTCCTCAATCGTTAGTCCTCCACCCTCAATCTTCAATCCTCATTACTCAATCTTCAATCCTCAATCCTCAATCCTCAATCCTCAATCCTCATTCATCAATCCTCCATCTTCAATACTCAATCCTCAATCCTCAATCCTCAATCCTCAATCCTCAATCCTGATTCCTCAAACCTCAATCCTCAACTCTCAGTCCTCATCCTCCATCCTCAATCCTCAATCCTCAATCCTCAACCTTCAATCCTCAATACTCAACCTTCGATCCACAATCCTCAGTCCTCAATCCTCAAACCTCAATCCTCAGTCATGAATACTCCATCTTCAATACTCAATACACAATCCTCAATCCTCAATCCTCAATACTCTTTCCTTAAACCTCAATCCTCAACCCTCAGTCCTCATCCTCAATTCTCAATCCTCAATCCTCAAACCTCAATCGTCAACCCTCAATACTCAATCCTCAATCCTCAATACTCAACCATCAATCCTCAATTCTCAATACTCAATAGAATATCCTGAATTCTCTGTATTCAATACTCAAACCTCAATCCTCAACCCTCAGCCCTCATCCTCCATCCTCAATCCTCAATCCTCAAACCTCAATCTTCAATCCTCAATACTCAATCTTCGATTCTCAATCCTCAATCCTCAATCCTCAATCCCCAGTCCTCAATCTTGAATCCTCAATCCTCAATCCTCAATCCCCAATCCTCAATCCTCAATCTTCAGTCCACAATACTCAACCTTCAATCCTCAATCCTCAAACCTGAATCGTCAATACTCAATCTTCAATCCTCAATCCTCAATCCTCAATCCTCGATCCTCAATCATCAGTCATGAGTACTCAACCTTCAATACTCAATCCTCAATCCTCATTCCTCAAACCTCAATCCTCAACCCTCAGTCCTCATCCTCAATTCTCAATTCTCAATCCTCAATCCTCAATCCTCAATCCTCAATCCTCATTCCTCAAACCTCAATCCTCAACCCTCAGTCCCCATCCTCAATTCTCAATTCTCAATACTCAATCCTCAATCCTCAATCTTCGATCCTGAATAATCAATCTCCAATCCTGGATCCTCAATCCCCAATCCTCAATCCTTAATCCTCAATCTTCAATCCTCAATCCCCAGTCCTCAATCTTCAATCCTCAATGCTGAATCCTCAGTCCTCAATCCCCAATCCTCAGTCCTCAATCATCAATCATCAAACCTCAAACCTCAATCCTCAACCCTCAGCCCTCATCCTCAATCCTCAATCCTGAATCCTCAATACACAATCTTCAATCCTCAATACTCAGTCTTCAATCATCAATCCTCAATCCTCAATCCTCAATCCTCAATCCTCAATCCTCAATCTTCAATCCTCGATACTCAGTCTTCAATCATCAATCCTCAATCCTCAATCCTCAATCCTCAATCCTCAATCCTCAATCATCAATCCTCATTATTCAATCATCAACCTTCAATCCTCAATACTCAATCTTCGATCCTCAATACTCAATCCTCAATCGTCAATCCTCATTCTTCAATCCTCAATACCCAATCCTCAATTCTCAATCCACAATCCTCCATCCTCAATTCTCAATCCTCAATCCTCTGTCCTCAATCCTCAATCCTCAATCCTCGATCCTCAATCATCAGTCATGAGTACTCAACCTTCAATACTCAATCCTCAATCCTCATTCCTCAAACCTCAATCCTCAACCCTCAGTCCTCATCCTCAATTCTCAATTCTCAATCCTCAATCCTCAATCCTCAATCCTCAATCCTCATTCCTCAAACCTCAATCCTCAACCCTCAATCCCCAGTCCCCAATCTTCAATCCTCAATGCTGAATCCTCAGTCCTCAATCCCCAATCCTCAGTCCTCAATCATCAATCATCAAACCTCAAACCTCAATCCTCAGCCCTCAGCCCTCATCCTCAATCCTCAATCCTGAATCCTCAATCCTCAATCTTCAATCCTCAATACTCAGTCTTCAATCATCAATCCTCAATCCTCAATCCTCAATCCTCAATCCTCAATCTTCAATCCTCAATACTCAGTCTTCAATCATCAATCCTCAATCCTCAATCCTCAATCCTCAATCCTCAATCCTCAATCATCAATCCTCATTATTCAATCATCAACCTTCAATCCTCAATACTCAATCTTCGATCCTCAATACTCAATCCTCAATCGTCAATCCTCATTCTTCAATCCTCAATACCCAATCCTCAATCCTCAATCCGCAATCCTCCATCCTCAATTCTCAATCCTCAATCCTCTGTCCTCAGTCCTCAAACCTCAATCCTCAACCCTCAGCCCTCATCCTCAATCCTCAATCCTGAATCCTCAATCCTCAACCTTCAATCCTCAATACTCAATCTTCAGCCCTCAATCCCCAGCCCTCAATTCTCAATACTCAATCTTCAATCCTCAATCCTCAATTCTCAATCCTCAATACTCAATCCTCAATCGTCAATCCTCTATCCCCAATCCTGAATCTTCAATCCTCAATCCTCAATCCTCAATCCTCAATCCTCAATCCTTAATGCTCAATCTTCAATCTTCAATCCCCAGTCCTCAATCTTCAATCCTCAATGCTCAATCCTCAATCCCCAATCCTCAGTCCTCAATCCTCAATCCTGAATCTTCAATCCTCGATCCCCAATCCTCAATCTTCAATCCTCAATCCTCAATCCTCAATCCTCAATTCTCAATCCTCAAACCTCAGTCCCCGTCCTGAATCCTCATCCCTCAATCCTCAATCCTCAGTCCTCAATCCTGAACGATCATAAATCAATCTTCAATCCTCAATCCTCAATCCTTGATCCTCAATCCCCAGTCCTCAATCCTCAATACTCTATCTCCAATCCTCAATCCTCAACAATCAATCCTTAATACTCAATCCTGAATCTTCAATCCTCCATCCTCAATACCCAAACCTCAATCTTCAATTCTCAATCCTCGATCCTCAGTCCTCAATTCTCAACCCTCAGTCCCCGTCCTCAATCCTCATCCCTCAATCCTCAATCCTCAATACTCAATCCTCAATCTTCAATCATCAATACTCAGTCTTCAATCCTCAATCCTCAATCCTTGATCCTGAATCCTCAGTCGTCAATCCTCAATCCTCAATTTTCAATCATCAATACTCAATCTTCAATCCTCAATCCTCAATGCTCAATCCTCAATCCTCAATCTTCAATCCTCAATCCTCAATTCTCAATCCCCAGTCATCAATCTTCAATCCTCATTGCTCAATAATCAGTCCTCAATCCTCAGTCCTCAATCCTCAATCCTCATTCCTCAATCCTTAATCCTCAATACTCAAACCTCAATCCTCAACCGTCAGTCCTCAATCCTCAATCATCAATCCTCAATCCTCAATACTCAATCCTCAATCCTCAATCCTCAATCCCCAGTCCTCAATCTTCAATCCTCAATCCTCAATCCTCAAGCCTCAATCCTCAATCCTCAATCACCAACCTTCAATCCTCAATACTCAATCTTCAATCCTCAATCCTCAATCCTGAATCGTCAACCCTCATTCTTCAATCCCCAATACCCAATCCACAATCCTCAATCCTCAATCCTCAATCCTCAACACTCAATCTTCAATCCTCAATCCTCAATCCTCAATCCTCAATCATCAATCCTCAGTCATCAATCCTCAGTCCTCAATACTCAATAGTCAATCCTCAGTCCTCAATTCTCAATGCTCAATCCTCGTTCCTCAAATCTCAATCCTCGACCCGCAGTCCTCATCCTCAATTCTCAATCCTCAATGCTCAAACCTCAATCTTCAATCCTCAATACTCAATCCTCAATCCTCAATACTCAACCATCAATCCTCAATTCTCAATACTCAATAGAATATCCTGAATTCTCAGTATTCAATACTCAAACCTCAATCCTCAACACTCAGCCCTCATCCTCCATCCTCAATCCTCAATCCTCAAACCTCAATCTTCAATGCTCAATACTCAATCTTCGATTCTCATTTCTCAATCCTCAATCCTCAATCCTCAAACCTCAATCCTCAACCGTCAGTCCTCGTCCTCAAACCTCAATCCCGAATCCTCAATCCTGAATCGTCAATCTTCAGCCCTCAGTCCTCAGCAATCAATTGTCAATCCTCAGTCCTCATTAGAATATCCTCAATTCACAGTTTTCAATACTCAATACCCAATCTTCAATCTTCAAGTCTCAGTCTACAGACATCAATTCGCATCGCTCAACACTCAACACTCAGTCCTCAATCTTCAGTCCTCAATACTCAATCCTCAATCTTCAATCCACAATACCCAACCTTCAATCCTCAATCCTCAATTCTCAATCCTCAGTCCTCAATCCTCAATAGAATATCCTGAATTCTCAGTATTCAATACTCAAACCTCAATCCTCAACCCTCAGCCCTCATCCTCCATCCTCAATCCTCAATCCTCAAACCTCAATCTTCAATCCTCAACACTCAATCTTCGATTATCAATTCTCAAACCTCAATCCTCAATCCCCAATCCTCAGTCTTCAATCCTCAATCCTCAATCCTCAATGCTCAATCCTCAATCCTCAATCATCAATACTCAATCTTCAATCCTCCATCCCCAATCCTCAATCCTCAATCCTCAATCCTCAGTCATGAATACTCAATTCTCAATTCTCAATACTCAATCCTCAATCCTCAATCTTCGATCCTGAATAATCAATCTCCAATCCTGGATCCTCAATACCCAATCCTCAATCCTTAATCCTCAATCTTCAATCCTCAATCCCCAGTCCTCAATCTTCAATCCTCAGTCCTCAATCCTCAATTCTCAATTTCAATCCTCAATACTCAATCATCAATCCTCCATCCTCAATCCTCAATCCTCAACCCTCAATCCTCAATCGCCAGTCTTGAATCCTCAATACCCAATCTTCAATCCTCAATCCTCAATCCTCATTCCTCAATCCTCACTCTTCAACCCTCAATACCCAATCCTCAATCTTCAATCCTCAATCCTCAATCCTCAACTCTCAATCCTCAATCCTCAGTCCTCAATCCTCAATTCTCAATCCTCAGTCATCAGTCCTCAGTCCTCAAACCTCAATCCTCAATCCTCAGCCCTCATCCTCAATCCTCAATCGACAATCCGCAATCCTCAACATTCAATCGTCAATACTCAATCTTCAATCCTCAATCCTCAGTCCTGAAACCTCAATTCTGAATCCTCAATCCTGCATCCTCAATCCTCAATCCTCAATCGTCAACCTCCAATCCTCAATACTCAGTCTTCAATCCTCAATCCTCAATCCGCAATCCTCAATCCTCGTTCTTCAATCCTCAATACGCAATCCTCAATCTTCAATCCTCAATCCTCAATCCTCAATTCTCAATCCACAATCCTCAATCCACATACCTCAAACAGCAATACTCAAACCTCAGTCCTCGTCCTCAATCCACAACCATCAGCACTCAATCCTAAATCTTCAATCATCAATATTCAATCTTCAGTCCTCAATCCTCAATCCTCAACCCTCAATCCTCAATCGCCAGTCTTGAATCCTCAATACCCAATCTTCAATCCTCAATCGTCAATCCTCTATCCCCAATCCTCAATCTTCAATCCTCAATCCTCAATTCTCAACCCTCAATACTCAATCTTCAATCCTCAATCCTCAATCCTCAATCCTCAATCCTCAATCCTCAATCGTCAACCTCCAATCCTCAATACTCAGTCTTCAACCCTCAATCCTCAATCTTAATCTTCAATCCTCAATACTCAATCTTCAATCCTCAATACTCAATCCTCAATCCTCAATCCTCAATCCTCAATCCTCAATTGCCCGGCTTGGATCCTCAATACTCAATCTTCTATCCTCAATCTTCAAGCCTCATTCCTCAATCCTCATTCTTCAACCCTCAATACCCAATCCTCAATCTACAATCCTCAATACTCAATCCTCAACTCTCAATCCTCAATCCTCAGTCCTCAATCCTCAATTCTCAATCTTCAATCCTCAGTCCTCAGTCCTCAAACCTCAATCCTCAACCCTCAGCCCTCATCCTCAATCCTCAATCGACACTCCACAATCCTCAATTTTCAATCCTCAATACTCAATCTTCAATCCTCAATCCTCAGTCCTCAAACCTCAATTCTGAATCCTCAATCCTGAGTCCTCAATCTTCAGCCCTCAGACCACAACAATCAGTAGTCAATCCTCAATCCTCAATAGAATATCCTCAATTCACAGTTTTCAATACTCAATACTCAATCTGCAATCTTCAAACCTCTATCCACAAACACCAATTCTCATCACTCAAACCACAACACTCAGTCCTCAATGTTCAATCCTCAATCCTCAATTCTCAATCTTCAATCCTCAATACTGAATCTTCAATCCTCAACCCTGAATCCACAATCCTCAATCCTCAATCCTCAATCTTCAACCCTCAGTCCCCAATCCTCAACCTTCTATCCTCAATACTCAATCCTCAATACTCAATCCTCTATCCTCAATCTTCAATCCTCAACACTCAATCTTCAATCCTCAATCCTGAATCCTCAATCCTCAATCATCAATCCTCAACCATCAATCCTCAATCTTCTATACTCAATCCGCAATCCTCAATCCTCAATCCTCAATACTCATTCTTCAATCCTGAATACCCAATCCTCAATCTTCAATCCTCAATACTCAATCCTCAACTCTCAATCCTCAACCCTCAGTCCCCATCCTCAATTCTCAATTCTCAATACTCAATCCTCAATCCTCAATCTTCGATCCTGAATAATCAATCTCCAATCCTGGATCCTCAATCCCCAATCCTCAATCCTTAATCCTCAATCTTCAATCCTCAATCCCCAGTCCTCAATCTTCAATCCTCAATGCTGAATCCTCAGTCCTCAATCCCCAATCCTCAGTCCTCAATCATCAATCATCAAACCTCAAACCTCAATCCTCAACCCTCAGCCCTCATCCTCAATCCTCAATCCTGAATCCTCAATCCTCAATCTTCAATCCTCAATACTCAGTCTTCAATCATCAATCCTCAATCCTCAATCCTCAATCCTCAATCCTCAATCTTCAATCCTCAATACTCAGTCTTCAACCATCAATCCTCAATCCTCAATCCTCAATCCTCAATCCTCAATCCTCAATCTTCAATCCGCATTATTCAATCAGCAACCTTCAATCCTCAATACTCAATCTTCGATCCTCAATACTCAATCCTCAATCGTCAATCCTCATTCTTCAATCCTCAATACCCAATCCTCAATCCTCAATCCACAATCCTCCATCCGCAATTCTCAATCCTCAATCCTCTGTCCTCAGTCCTCAAACCTCAATCCTCAACCCTCAGCCCTCATCCTCAATTCTCAATCCTCAATCCTCAAACCTCAATCGTCAACCCTCAATACTCAATCCTCAATCCTCAATACTCAACCATCAATCCTCAATTCTCAATACTCAATAGAATATCCTGAATTCTCTGTATTCAATACTCAAACCTCAATCCTCAACCCTCAGCCCTCATCCTCCATCCTCAATCCTCAATCCTCAAACCTCAATCTTCAATCCTCAATACTCAATCTTCGATTCTCAATCCTCAATCCTCAATCCTCAATCCCCAGTCCTCAATCTTGAATCCTCAATCCTCAATCCTCAATCCCCAATCCTCAATCCTCAATCTTCAGTCCACAATACTCAACCTTCAATCCTCAATCCTCAAACCTGAATCGTCAATACTCAATCTTCAATCCTCAATCCTCAATCCTCAATCCTCGATCCTCAATCATCAGTCATGAGTACTCAACCTTCAATACTCAATCCTCAATCCTCATTCCTCAAACCTCAATCCTCAACCCTCAGTCCTCATCCTCAATTCTCAATTCTCAATCCTCAATCCTCAATCCTCAATCCTCAATCCTCATTCCTCAAACCTCAATCCTCAACCCTCAGTCCCCATCCTCAATTCTCAATTCTCAATACTCAATCCTCAATCCTCAATCTTCGATCCTGAATAATCAATCTCCAATCCTGGATCCTCAATCCCCAATCCTCAATCCTTAATCCTCAATCTTCAATCCTCAATCCCCAGTCCTCAATCTTCAATCCTCAATGCTGAATCCTCAGTCCTCAATCCCCAATCCTCAGTCCTCAATCATCAATCATCAAACCTCAAACCTCAATCCTCAACCCTCAGCCCTCATCCTCAATCCTCAATCCTGAATCCTCAATACTCAATCTTCAATCCTCAATACTCAGTCTTCAATCATCAATCCTCAATCCTCAATCCTCAATCCTCAATCCTCAATCTTCAATCCTCAATACTCAGTCTTCAATCATCAATCCTCAATCCTCAATCCTCAATCCTCAATCCTCAATCCTCAATCATCAATCCTCATTATTCAATCATCAACCTTCAATCCTCAATACTCAATCTTCGATCCTCAATCCTCAACTCTCAATCCTCAATCCTCAGTCCTCAATCCTCAATTCTCAATCCTCAGTCATCAGTCCTCAGTCCTCAAACCTCAATCCTCAATCCTCAGCCCTCATCCTCAATCCTCAATCGACAATCCGCAATCCTCAACATTCAATCGTCAATACTCAATCTTCAATCCTCAATCCTCAGTCCTGAAACCTCAATTCTGAATCCTCAATCCTGCATCCTCAATCCTCAATCCTCAATCGTCAACCTCCAATCCTCAATACTCAGTCTTCAATCCTCAATCCTCAATCCGCAATCCTCAATCCTCGTTCTTCAATCCTCAATACGCAATCCTCAATCTTCAATCCTCAATCCTCAATCCTCAATTCTCAATCCACAATCCTCAATCCACATACCTCAAACAGCAATACTCAAACCTCAGTCCTCGTCCTCAATCCACAACCATCAGCACTCAATCCTAAATCTTCAATCATCAATATTCAATCTTCAGTCCTCAATCCTCAATCCTCAACCCTCAATCCTCAATCGCCAGTCTTGAATCCTCAATACCCAATCTTCAATCCTCAATCGTCAATCCTCTATCCCCAATCCTCAATCTTCAATCCTCAATCCTCAATTCTCAACCCTCAATACTCAATCTTCAATCCTCAATCCTCAATCCTCAATCCTCAATCCTCAATCCTCAATCGTCAACCTCCAATCCTCAATACTCAGTCTTCAACCCTCAATCCTCAATCTTAATCTTCAATCCTCAATACTCAATCTTCAATCCTCAATACTCAATCCTCAATCCTCAATCCTCAATCCTCAATCCTCAATTGCCCGGCTTGGATCCTCAATACTCAATCTTCTATCCTCAATCTTCAAGCCTCATTCCTCAATCCTCATTCTTCAACCCTCAATACCCAATCCTCAATCTACAATCCTCAATACTCAATCCTCAACTCTCAATCCTCAATCCTCAGTCCTCAATCCTCAATTCTCAATCTTCAATCCTCAGTCCTCAGTCCTCAAACCTCAATCCTCAACCCTCAGCCCTCATCCTCAATCCTCAATCGACACTCCACAATCCTCAATTTTCAATCCTCAATACTCAATCTTCAATCCTCAATCCTCAGTCCTCAAACCTCAATTCTGAATCCTCAATCCTGAGTCCTCAATCTTCAGCCCTCAGACCACAACAATCAGTAGTCAATCCTCAATCCTCAATAGAATATCCTCAATTCACAGTTTTCAATACTCAATACTCAATCTGCAATCTTCAAACCTCTATCCACAAACACCAATTCTCATCACTCAAACCACAACACTCAGTCCTCAATGTTCAATCCTCAATCCTCAATTCTCAATCTTCAATCCTCAATACTGAATCTTCAATCCTCAACCCTGAATCCACAATCCTCAATCCTCAATCCTCAATCTTCAACCCTCAGTCCCCAATCCTCAACCTTCTATCCTCAATACTCAATCCTCAATACTCAATCCTCTATCCTCAATCTTCAATCCTCAACACTCAATCTTCAATCCTCAATCCTGAATCCTCAATCCTCAATCATCAATCCTCAACCATCAATCCTCAATCTTCTATACTCAATCCGCAATCCTCAATCCTCAATCCTCAATACTCATTCTTCAATCCTGAATACCCAATCCTCAATCTTCAATCCTCAATACTCAATCCTCAACTCTCAATCCTCAACCCTCAGTCCCCATCCTCAATTCTCAATTCTCAATACTCAATCCTCAATCCTCAATCTTCGATCCTGAATAATCAATCTCCAATCCTGGATCCTCAATCCCCAATCCTCAATCCTTAATCCTCAATCTTCAATCCTCAATCCCCAGTCCTCAATCTTCAATCCTCAATGCTGAATCCTCAGTCCTCAATCCCCAATCCTCAGTCCTCAATCATCAATCATCAAACCTCAAACCTCAATCCTCAACCCTCAGCCCTCATCCTCAATCCTCAATCCTGAATCCTCAATCCTCAATCTTCAATCCTCAATACTCAGTCTTCAATCATCAATCCTCAATCCTCAATCCTCAATCCTCAATCCTCAATCTTCAATCCTCAATACTCAGTCTTCAACCATCAATCCTCAATCCTCAATCCTCAATCCTCAATCCTCAATCCTCAATCTTCAATCCGCATTATTCAATCAGCAACCTTCAATCCTCAATACTCAATCTTCGATCCTCAATACTCAATCCTCAATCGTCAATCCTCATTCTTCAATCCTCAATACCCAATCCTCAATCCTCAATCCACAATCCTCCATCCGCAATTCTCAATCCTCAATCCTCTGTCCTCAGTCCTCAAACCTCAATCCTCAACCCTCAGCCCTCATCCTCAATTCTCAATCCTCAACCCTCAAACCTCAATCGTCAACCCTCAATACTCAATCCTCAATCCTCAATACTCAACCATCAATCCTCAATTCTCAATACTCAATAGAATATCCTGAATTCTCTGTATTCAATACTCAAACCTCAATCCTCAACCCTCAGCCCTCATCCTCCATCCTCAATCCTCAATCCTCAAACCTCAATCTTCAATCCTCAATACTCAATCTTCGATTCTCAATCCTCAATCCTCAATCCTCAATCCCCAGTCCTCAATCTTGAATCCTCAATCCTCAATCCTCAATCCCCAATCCTCAATCCTCAATCTTCAGTCCACAATACTCAACCTTCAATCCTCAATCCTCAAACCTGAATCGTCAATACTCAATCTTCAATCCTCAATCCTCAATCCTCAATCCTCGATCCTCAATCATCAGTCATGAGTACTCAACCTTCAATACTCAATCCTCAATCCTCATTCCTCAAACCTCAATCCTCAACCCTCAGTCCTCATCCTCAATTCTCAATTCTCAATCCTCAATCCTCAATCCTCAATCCTCAATCCTCATTCCTCAAACCTCAATCCTCAACCCTCAGTCCCCATCCTCAATTCTCAATTCTCAATACTCAATCCTCAATCCTCAATCTTCGATCCTGAATAATCAATCTCCAATCCTGGATCCTCAATCCCCAATCCTCAATCCTTAATCCTCAATCTTCAATCCTCAATCCCCAGTCCTCAATCTTCAATCCTCAATGCTGAATCCTCAGTCCTCAATCCCCAATCCTCAGTCCTCAATCATCAATCATCAAACCTCAAACCTCAATCCTCAACCCTCAGCCCTCATCCTCAATCCTCAATCCTGAATCCTCAATACTCAATCTTCAATCCTCAATACTCAGTCTTCAATCATCAATCCTCAATCCTCAATCCTCAATCCTCAATCCTCAATCTTCAATCCTCAATACTCAGTCTTCAATCATCAATCCTCAATCCTCAATCCTCAATCCTCAATCCTCAATCCTCAATCATCAATCCTCATTATTCAATCATCAACCTTCAATCCTCAATACTCAATCTTCGATCCTCAATACTCAATCCTCAATCGTCAATCCTCATTCTTCAATCCTCAATACCCAATCCTCAATTCTCAATCCACAATCCTCCATCCTCAATTCTCAATCCTCAATCCTCTGTCCTCAATCCTCAATCCTCAATCCTCGATCCTCAATCATCAGTCATGAGTACTCAACCTTCAATACTCAATCCTCAATCCTCATTCCTCAAACCTCAATCCTCAACCCTCAGTCCTCATCCTCAATTCTCAATTCTCAATCCTCAATCCTCAATCCTCAATCCTCAATCCTCATTCCTCAAACCTCAATCCTCAACCCTCAATCCCCAGTCCCCAATCTTCAATCCTCAATGCTGAATCCTCAGTCCTCAATCCCCAATCCTCAGTCCTCAATCATCAATCATCAAACCTCAAACCTCAATCCTCAACCCTCAGCCCTCATCCTCAATCCTCAATCCTGAATCCTCAATCCTCAATCTTCAATCCTCAATACTCAGTCTTCAATCATCAATCCTCAATCCTCAATCCTCAATCCTCAATCCTCAATCTTCAATCCTCAATACTCAGTCTTCAATCATCAATCCTGAATCCTCAATCCTCAATCCTCAATCCTCAATCCTCAATCATCAATCCTCATTATTCAATCATCAACCTTCAATCCTCAATACTCAATCTTCGATCCTCAATACTCAATCCTCAATCGTCAATCCTCATTCTTCAATCCTCAATACCCAATCCTCAATCCTCAATCCACAATCCTCCATCCTCAATTCTCAATCCTCAATCCTCTGTCCTCAGTCCTCAAACCTCAATCCTCAACCCTCAGCCCTCATCCTCAATCCTCAATCCTGAATCCTCAATCCTCAACCTTCAATCCTCAATACTCAATCTTCAGCCCTCAATCCCCAGCCCTCAATTCTCAATACTCAATCTTCAATCCTCAATCCTCAATTCTCAATCCTCAATACTCAATCCTCAATCGTCAATCCTCTATCCCCAATCCTGAATCTTCAATCCTCAATCCTCAATCCTCAATCCTCAATCCTCAATCCTTAATCCTCAATCTTCAATCTTCAATCCCCAGTCCTCAATCTTCAATCCTCAATGCTCAATCCTCAATCCCCAATCCTCAGTCCTCAATCCTCAATCCTGAATCTTCAATCCTCGATCCCCAATCCTCAATCTTCAATCCTCAATCCTCAATCCTCAATCCTCAATTCTCAATCCTCAAACCTCAGTCCCCGTCCTGAATCCTCATCCCTCAATCCTCAATCCTCAGTCCTCAATCCTGAACGATCATAAATCAATCTTCAATCCTCAATCCTCAATCCTTGATCCTCAATCCCCAGTCCTCAATCCTCAATACTCTATCTCCAATCCTCAATCCTCAACAATCAATCCTTAATACTCAATCCTGAATCTTCAATCCTCCATCCTCAATACCCAAACCTCAATCTTCAATTCTCAATCCTCGATCCTCAGTCCTCAATTCTCAACCCTCAGTCCCCGTCCTCAATCCTCATCCCTCAATCCTCAATCCTCAATACTCAATCCTCAATCGTCAATCATCAATACTCAGTCTTCAATCCTCAATCCTCAATCCTTGATCCTGAATCCTCAGTCGTCAATCCTCAATCCTCAATTTTCAATCATCAATACTCAATCTTCAATCCTCAATCCTCAATCCTCAATCCTCAATCCTCAATCTTCAATCCTCAATCCTCAATTCTCAATCCCCAGTCATCAATCTTCAATCCTCATTGCTCAATAATCAGTCCTCAATCCTCAGTCCTCAATCCTCAATCCTCATTCCTCAATCCTTAATCCTCAATACTCAAACCTCAATCCTCAACCGTCAGTCCTCAATCCTCAATCATCAATCCTCAATCCTCAATCCTCAATACTCAATCCTCAATCCTCAATCCTCAATCCCCAGTCCTCAATCTTCAATCCTCAATCCTCAATCCTCAAGCCTCAATCCTCAATCCTCAATCACCAACCTTCAATCCTCAATACTCAATCTTCAATCCTCAATCCTCAATCCTGAATCGTCAACCCTCATTCTTCAATCCCCAATACCCAATCCACAATCCTCAATCCTCAATCCTCAATCCTCAACACTCAATCTTCAATCCTCAATCCTCAATCCTCAATCCTCAATCCTCAATCCTCAGTCATCAATCCTCAGTCCTCAATACTCAATAGTCAATCCTCAGTCCTCAATTCTCAATGCTCAATCCTCGTTCCTCAAATCTCAATCCTCGACCCGCAGTCCTCATCCTCAATTCTCAATCCTCAATGCTCAAACCTCAATCTTCAATGCTCAATACTCAATCTTCGATTCTCATTTCTCAATCCTCAATCCTCAATCCTCAAACCTCAATCCTCAACCGTCAGTCCTCGTCCTCAAACCTCAATCCCGAATCCTCAATCCTGAATCGTCAATCTTCAGCCCTCAGTCCTCAGCAATCAATTGTCAATCCTCAGTCCTCATTAGAATATCCTCAATTCACAGTTTTCAATACTCAATACCCAATCTTCAATCTTCAAGTCTCAGTCTACAGACATCAATTCGCATCGCTCAACACTCAACACTCAGTCCTCAATCTTCAGTCCTCAATACTCAATCCTCAATCTTCAATCCACAATACCCAACCTTCAATCCTCAATCCTCAATTCTCAATCCTCAGTCCTCAATCCTCAATAGAATATCCTGAATTCTCAGTATTCAATACTCAAACCTCAATCCTCAACCCTCAGCCCTCATCCTCCATCCTCAATCCTCAATCCTCAAACCTCAATCTTCAATCCTCAACACTCAATCTTCGATTATCAATTCTCAAACCTCAATCCTCAATCCCCAATCCTCAGTCTTCAATCCTCAATCCTCAATCCTCAATGCTCAATCCTCAATCCTCAATCATCAATACTCAATCTTCAATCCTCCATCCCCAATCCTCAATCCTCAATCCTCAATCCTCAGTCATGAATACTCAATTCTCAATTCTCAATACTCAATCCTCAATCCTCAATCTTCGATCCTGAATAATCAATCTCCAATCCTGGATCCTCAATACCCAATCCTCAATCCTTAATCCTCAATCTTCAATCCTCAATCCCCAGTCCTCAATCTTCAATCCTCAGTCCTCAATCCTCAATTCTCAATTTCAATCCTCAATACTCAATCATCAATCCTCCATCCTCAATCCTCAATCCTCAACCCTCAATCCTCAATCGCCAGTCTTGAATCCTCAATACCCAATCTTCAATCCTCAATCCTCAATCCTCATTCCTCAATCCTCACTCTTCAACCCTCAATACCCAATCCTCAATCTTCAATCCTCAATCCTCAATCCTCAACTCTCAATCCTCAATCCTCAGTCCTCAATCCTCAATTCTCAATCCTCAGTCATCAGTCCTCAGTCCTCAAACCTCAATCCTCAATCCTCAGCCCTCATCCTCAATCCTCAATCGACAATCCGCAATCCTCAACATTCAATCGTCAATACTCAATCTTCAATCCTCAATCCTCAGTCCTGAAATCTCAATTCTGAATCCTCAATCCTGCATCCTCAATCCTCAATCCTCAATCGTCAACCTCCAATCCTCAATACTCAGTCTTCAATCCTCAATCCTCAATCCGCAATCCTCAATCCTCATTCTTCAATCCTCAATACGCAATCCTCAATCTTCAATCCTCAATCCTCAATCCTCAATTCTCAATCCACAATCCTCAATCCACATACCTCAAACAGCAATACTCAAACCTCAGTCCTCGTCCTCAATCCACAACCATCAGCACTCAATCCTAAATCTTCAATCATCAATATTCAATCTTCAGTCCTCAATCCTCAATCCTCAACCCTCAATCCTCAATCGCCAGTCTTGAATCCTCAATACCCAATCTTCAATCCTCAATCGTCAATCCTCTATCCCCAATCCTCAATCTTCAATCCTCAATCCTCAATTCTCAACCCTCAAAACTCAATCTTCAATCCTCAATCCTCAATCCTCAATCCTCAATCCTCAATCCTCAATCGTCAACCTCCAATCCTCAATACTCAGTCTTCAACCCTCAATCCTCAATCTTAATCTTCAATCCTCAATACTCAATCTTCAATCCTCAATACTCAATCCTCAATCCTCAATTGCCCGGCTTGGATCCTCAATACTCAATCTTCTATCCTCAATCTTCAAGCCTCATTCCTCAATCCTCATTCTTCAACCCTCAATACCCAATCCTCAATCTACAATCCTCAATACTCAATCCTCAACTCTCAATCCTCAATCCTCAGTCCTCAATCCTCAATTCTCAATCTTCAATCCTCAGTCCTCAGTCCTCAAACCTCAATCCTCAACCCTCAGCCCTCATCCTCAATCCTCAATCGACACTCCACAATCCTCAATTTTCAATCCTCAATACTCAATCTTCAATCCTCAATCCTCAGTCCTCAAACCTCAATTCTGAATCCTCAATCCTGAGTCCTCAATCTTCAGCCCTCAGACCACAACAATCAGTAGTCAATCCTCAATCCTCAATAGAATATCCTCAATTCACAGTTTTCAATACTCAATACTCAATCTGCAATCTTCAAACCTCTATCCACAAACACCAATTCTCATCACTCAAACCACAACACTCAGTCCTCAATGTTCAATCCTCAATCCTCAATTCTCAATCTTCAATCCTCAATACTGAATCTTCAATCCTCAACCCTGAATCCACAATCCTCAATCCTCAATCCTCAATCTTCAACCCTCAGTCCCCAATCCTCAACCTTCTATCCTCAATACTCAATCCTCAATACTCAATCCTCTATCCTCAATCTTCAATCCTCAACACTCAATCTTCAATCCTCAATCCTGAATCCTCAATCCTCAATCATCAATCCTCAACCATCAATCCTCAATCTTCTATACTCAATCCGCAATCCTCAATCCTCAATCCTCAATACTCATTCTTCAATCCTGAATACCCAATCCTCAATCTTCAATCCTCAATACTCAATCCTCAACTCTCAATCCTCAACCCTCAGTCCCCATCCTCAATTCTCAATTCTCAATACTCAATCCTCAATCCTCAATCTTCGATCCTGAATAATCAATCTCCAATCCTGGATCCTCAATCCCCAATCCTCAATCCTTAATCCTCAATCTTCAATCCTCAATCCCCAGTCCTCAATCTTCAATCCTCAATGCTGAATCCTCAGTCCTCAATCCCCAATCCTCAGTCCCCAATCATCAATCATCAAACCTCAAACCTCAATCCTCAACCCTCAGCCCTCATCCTCAATCCTCAATCCTGAATCCTCAATCCTCAATCTTCAATCCTCAATACTCAGTCTTCAATCATCAATCCTCAATCCTCAATCCTCAATCCTCAATCCTCAATCTTCAATCCTCAATACTCAGTCTTCAACCATCAATCCTCAATCCTCAATCCTCAATCCTCAATCCTCAATCCTCAATCTTCAATCCGCATTATTCAATCATCAACCTTCAATCCTCAATACTCAATCTTCGATCCTCAATACTCAATCCTCAATCGTCAATCCTCATTCTTCAATCCTCAATACCCAATCCTCAATCCTCAATCCACAATCCTCCATCCGCAATTCTCAATCCTCAATCCTCTGTCCTCAGTCCTCAAACCTCAATCCTCAACCCTCAGCCCTCATCCTCAATCGTCAATCCTGAATCCTCAATCCTCAACCTTCAATCCTCAATACTCAATCTTCAGCCCTCAATCCTCAGTCCTCAATCCTCAATCCTCATTCCTCAATCCTTAATCCTCAATACTCAATCCTCAATCCTCAACCGTCAGTCCTCAATCCTCAATCATCAATCCTCAATCCTCAATACTCAATGCTCAATCCTCAATCCTCAATCCCCAGTCCTCAATCTTCAATCCTCAATCCTCAATCCTCAAGCCTCAATCCTCAATCCTCAATCCTCAATCACCAACCTTCAATCCTCAATACTCAATCTCCAATCCTCAATCCTCAATCCTGAATCGTCAACCCTCATTCTTCAATCCTCAATACCCAATCCACAATCCTCAATCCTCAATCCTCAATCCTCAACACTCAACCTTCAATCCTCAATCCTCAATCCTCAATCCTCAATCCTCAATCCTCAGTCATCAGTCCTCAATCCTCAATACTCAATTGTCAATCCTAAGTCCTCAATTCTCAATGCTCAATCCTCGTTCCTCAAATCTCAATCCTCAACCCGCAGTCCTCATCCTCAATTCTCAATCCTCAATGCTCAAACCTCAATCTTCAATCCTCAATACTCAATCCTAAATCCTCAATACTCAACCATCAATCCTCAATTCTCAATACTCAATTGAATATCCTGAATTCTCAGTATTCAATACTCAAACCTCAATCCTCAACCCTCAGCCCTCATCCTCCATCCTCAATCCTCAATCCTCAAACCTCAATCTTCAATGCTCAATACTCAATCTTCGATTCTCATTTCTCAATCCTCAATCCTCAATCCTCAAACCTCAATCCTCAACCGTCAGTCCTCGTCCTCAAACCTCAATCCCAAATCCTCAATCCTGAATCGTCAATCTTCAGCCCTCAGTCCTCAGCAATCAATTGTCAATCCTCAGTCCTCATTAGAATATCCTCAATTCACAGTTTTCAATACTCAATACCCAATCTTCAATCTTCAAGTCTCAGTCTACAGACATCAATTCGCATCACTCAACACTCAACACTCAGTCCTCAATCTTCAGTCCTCAATCCTCAAACCACAATCTTCAATCCACAATACTCAACCTTCAATCCTCAATCCTCAATTCTCAATCCTCAGTCCTCAATCCTCAATAGAATATCCTGAATTCTCAGTATTCAATACTCAAACCTCAGTCCTCAACCCTCAGCCCTCATCCTCCATCCTCAATCCTCAATCCCCAAACCTCAATCTTCAATCCTCAATACTCAATCTTCGATTATCAATTCTCAAACCTCAATCCTCAATCCCCAATCCTCAGTCTTCAATCCTCAATCCTCAATCCTCAATCCTCAATCCTCAATCCTCAATCATCAATACTCAATCTTCAATCCTCCATCCTCAACCCTCAATCCTCAATCCTCAAACCTGAATCATCAATACTCAATACTCAATCCTCAATCCTCAATACTCAACCATCAATCCTCAATTCCCAATACTCTATAGAATATCCTGAATTCTCTGTATTCAATACTCAAACCTCAATCCTCAACCCTCAGCCCTCATCCTCCATCCTCAATCCTCAATCCTCAAACCTCAATCTTCAATCCTCAATACCCAATCTTCGATTCTCAATTCTCAATCCTCAATCCTCAATCCCCAATCCTCAATCTTCAATCCTCAATCATCAATTCTCAATCCTCAATCCTCAATCCTCAAACCTGAATCATCAATACTCAATTTTCAATCCTCAATCCTCAATCCTCAATCCTCGATCCTCAATCATCAGTCATGAGTACTCAATCTTCAATACTCAATCCTCAATCCTCAATCCTCAACCGTCAGTCCTCGTCCTCAAACCTCAATCCCGAATCCTCAATCCTGAATCGTCAATTTTCAGCCCTCAGTCCTCAACAATCAATTGTCAATCCTCAGTCCTCATTAGAATATCCTCAATTCACAGTTTTCAATACTTAATACCCAATCTTCAATCTTCAAATCTCAGTCTACAGACATCAATTCGCATCACTCAACACTCAATACTCAGTCCTCAATCTTCAGTCCTCAATCCTCAATCCTCAATGTTCAATCCACAACACTCAACCTTCAATCCTCAATCCTCAATTCTCAATCTTCAATCCTCAATACTCATTCTTCAACCCTCAATCCCCAGCCCTCAATTCTCAATACTCAATCTTCAATCCTCAATCCTCAATTCTCAATCCTCAATACTCAATCCTCAATCGTCAATCCTCTATCCCCAATCCTGAATCTTCAATCCTCAATCCTCAATCCTCAATCCTCAATCCTCAATCCTCAATCTTCAATCCTCAATCCTCAATCATCAATCCACAATCTTCAATAGACAATCCTCAATCCACAATCCTCAGTCCTCAATACTCATCCATCAATCCTCAATTCTCAATACTCAATAGAATATCCTGAATTCTCAGGATTCAATACTCAAACCTCAATCCTCAGCCCTCAGACCTCATCCTCCATCCTCAATCCTCAACCCTCAGTCCCCATCCTCAATTCTCAATTCTCAATACTCAATCCTCAATCCTCAATCTTCGATCCTGAATAATCAATCTCCAATCCTGGATCCTCAATCCCCAATCCTCAATCCTTAATCCTCAATCTTCAATCCTCAATCCCCAGTCCTCAATCTTCAATCCTCAATGCTGAATCCTCAGTCCTCAATCCCCAATCCTCAGTCCTCAATCATCAATCATCAAACCTCAAACCTCAATCCTCAACCCTCAGCCCTCATCCTCAATCCTCAATCCTGAATCCTCAATCCTCAATCTTCAATCCTCAATACTCAGTCTTCAATCATCAATCCTCAATCCTCAATCCTCAATCCTCAATCCTCAATCTTCAATCCTCAATACTCAGTCTTCAACCATCAATCCTCAATCCTCAATCCTCAATCCTCAATCCTCAATCCTCAATCTTCAATCCGCATTATTCAATCATCAACCTTCAATCCTCAATACTCAATCTTCGATCCTCAATACTCAATCCTCAATCGTCAATCCTCATTCTTCAATCCTCAATACCCAATCCTCAATCCTCAATCCACAATCCTCCATCCGCAATTCTCAATCCTCAATCCTCTGTCCTCAGTCCTCAAACCTCAATCCTCAACCCTCAGCCCTCATCCTCAATTCTCAATCCTCAATCCTCAAACCTCAATCGTCAACCCTCAATACTCAATCCTCAATCCTCAATACTCAACCATCAATCCTCAATTCTCAATACTCAATAGAATATCCTGAATTCTCTGTATTCAATACTCAAACCTCAATCCTCAACCCTCAGCCCTCATCCTCCATCCTCAATCCTCAATCCTCAAACCTCAATCTTCAATCCTCAATACTCAATCTTCGATTCTCAATCCTCAATCCTCAATCCTCAATCCCCAGTCCTCAATCTTGAATCCTCAATCCTCAATCCTCAATCCCCAATCCTCAATCCTCAATCTTCAGTCCACAATACTCAACCTTCAATCCTCAATCCTCAAACCTGAATCGTCAATACTCAATCTTCAATCCTCAATCCTCAATCCTCAATCCTCGATCCTCAATCATCAGTCATGAGTACTCAACCTTCAATACTCAATCCTCAATCCTCATTCCTCAAACCTCAATCCTCAACCCTCAGTCCTCATCCTCAATTCTCAATTCTCAATCCTCAATCCTCAATCCTCAATCCTCAATCCTCATTCCTCAAACCTCAATCCTCAACCCTCAGTCCCCATCCTCAATTCTCAATTCTCAATACTCAATCCTCAATCCTCAATCTTCGATCCTGAATAATCAATCTCCAATCCTGGATCCTCAATCCCCAATCCTCAATCCTTAATCCTCAATCTTCAATCCTCAATCCCCAGTCCTCAATCTTCAATCCTCAATGCTGAATCCTCAGTCCTCAATCCCCAATCCTCAGTCCTCAATCATCAATCATCAAACCTCAAACCTCAATCCTCAACCCTCAGCCCTCATCCTCAATCCTCAATCCTGAATCCTCAATACTCAATCTTCAATCCTCAATACTCAGTCTTCAATCATCAATCCTCAATCCTCAATCCTCAATCCTCAATCCTCAATCTTCAATCCTCAATACTCAGTCTTCAATCATCAATCCTCAATCCTCAATCCTCAATCCTCAATCCTCAATCCTCAATCATCAATCCTCATTATTCAATCATCAACCTTCAATCCTCAATACTCAATCTTCGATCCTCAATACTCAATCCTCAATCGTCAATCCTCATTCTTCAATCCTCAATACCCAATCCTCAATTCTCAATCCACAATCCTCCATCCTCAATTCTCAATCCTCAATCCTCTGTCCTCAATCCTCAATCCTCAATCCTCGATCCTCAATCATCAGTCATGAGTACTCAACCTTCAATACTCAATCCTCAATCCTCATTCCTCAAACCTCAATCCTCAACCCTCAGTCCTCATCCTCAATTCTCAATTCTCAATCCTCAATCCTCAATCCTCAATCCTCAATCCTCATTCCTCAAACCTCAATCCTCAACCCTCAATCCCCAGTCCCCAATCTTCAATCCTCAATGCTGAATCCTCAGTCCTCAATCCCCAATCCTCAGTCCTCAATCATCAATCATCAAACCTCAAACCTCAATCCTCAACCCTCAGCCCTCATCCTCAATCCTCAATCCTGAATCCTCAATCCTCAATCTTCAATCCTCAATACTCAGTCTTCAATCATCAATCCTCAATCCTCAATCCTCAATCCTCAATCCTCAATCTTCAATCCTCAATACTCAGTCTTCAATCATCAATCCTGAATCCTCAATCCTCAATCCTCAATCCTCAATCCTCAATCATCAATCCTCATTATTCAATCATCAACCTTCAATCCTCAATACTCAATCTTCGATCCTCAATACTCAATCCTCAATCGTCAATCCTCATTCTTCAATCCTCAATACCCAATCCTCAATCCTCAATCCACAATCCTCCATCCTCAATTCTCAATCCTCAATCCTCTGTCCTCAGTCCTCAAACCTCAATCCTCAACCCTCAGCCCTCATCCTCAATCCTCAATCCTGAATCCTCAATCCTCAACCTTCAATCCTCAATACTCAATCTTCAGCCCTCAATCCCCAGCCCTCAATTCTCAATACTCAATCTTCAATCCTCAATCCTCAATTCTCAATCCTCAGTACTCAATCCTCAATCGTCAATCCTCTATCCCCAATCCTGAATCTTCAATCCTCAATCCTCAATCCTCAATCCTCAATCCTCAATCCTTAATCCTCAATCTTCAATCTTCAATCCCCAGTCCTCAATCTTCAATCCTCAATGCTCAATCCTCAATCCCCAATCCTCAGTCCTCAATCCTCAATCCTGAATCTTCAATCCTCGATCCCCAATCCTCAATCTTCAATCCTCAATCCTCAATCCTCAATCCTCAATTCTCAATCCTCAAACCTCAGTCCCCGTCCTGAATCCTCATCCCTCAATCCTCAATCCTCAGTCCTCAATCCTGAACGATCATAAATCAATCTTCAATCCTCAATCCTCAATCCTTGATCCTCAATCCCCAGTCCTCAATCCTCAATACTCTATCTCCAATCCTCAATCCTCAACAATCAATCCTTAATACTCAATCCTGAATCTTCAATCCTCCATCCTCAATACCCAAACCTCAATCTTCAATTCTCAATCCTCGATCCTCAGTCCTCAATTCTCAACCCTCAGTCCCCGTCCTCAATCCTCATCCCTCAATCCTCAATCCTCAATACTCAATCCTCAATCGTCAATCATCAATACTCAGTCTTCAATCCTCAATCCTCAATCCTTGATCCTGAATCCTCAGTCGTCAATCCTCAATCCTCAATTTTCAATCATCAATACTCAATCTTCAATCCTCAATCCTCAATCCTCAATCCTCAATCCTCAATCTTCAATCCTCAATCCTCAATTCTCAATCCCCAGTCATCAATCTTCAATCCTCATTGCTCAATAATCAGTCCTCAATCCTCAGTCCTCAATCCTCAATCCTCATTCCTCAATCCTTAATCCTCAATACTCAAACCTCAATCCTCAACCGTCAGTCCTCAATCCTCAATCATCAATCCTCAATCCTCAATACTCAATCCTCAATCCTCAATCCTCAATCCCCAGTCCTCAATCTTCAATCCTCAATCCTCAATCCTCAAGCCTCAATCCTCAATCCTCAATCACCAACCTTCAATCCTCAATACTCAATCTTCAATCCTCAATCCTCAATCCTGAATCGTCAACCCTCATTCTTCAATCCCCAATACCCAATCCACAATCCTCAATCCTCAATCCTCAATCCTCAACACTCAATCTTCAATCCTCAATCCTCAATCCTCAATCCTCAATCCTCAATCCTCAGTCATCAATCCTCAGTCCTCAATACTCAATAGTCAATCCTCAGTCCTCAATTCTCAATGCTCAATCCTCGTTCCTCAAATCTCAATCCTCGACCCGCAGTCCTCATCCTCAATTCTCAATCCTCAATGCTCAAACCTCAATCTTCAATGCTCAATACTCAATCTTCGATTCTCATTTCTCAATCCTCAATCCTCAATCCTCAAACCTCAATCCTCAACCGTCAGTCCTCGTCCTCAAACCTCAATCCCGAATCCTCAATCCTGAATCGTCAATCTTCAGCCCTCAGTCCTCAGCAATCAATTGTCAATCCTCAGTCCTCATTAGAATATCCTCAATTCACAGTTTTCAATACTCAATACCCAATCTTCAATCTTCAAGTCTCAGTCTACAGACATCAATTCGCATCGCTCAACACTCAACACTCAGTCCTCAATCTTCAGTCCTCAATACTCAATCCTCAATCTTCAATCCACAATACCCAAACTTCAATCCTCAATCCTCAATTCTCAATCCTCAGTCCTCAATCCTCAATAGAATATCCTGAATTCTCAGTATTCAATACTCAAACCTCAATCCTCAACCCTCAGCCCTCATCCTCCATCCTCAATCCTCAATCCTCAAACCTCAATCTTCAATCCTCAACACTCAATCTTCGATTATCAATTCTCAAACCTCAATCCTCAATCCCCAATCCTCAGTCTTCAATCCTCAATCCTCAATCCTCAATGCTCAATCCTCAATCCTCAATCATCAATACTCAATCTTCAATCCTCCATCCCCAATCCTCAATCCTCAATCCTCAATCCTCAGTCATGAATACTCAATTCTCAATTCTCAATACTCAATCCTCAATCCTCAATCTTCGATCCTGAATAATCAATCTCCAATCCTGGATCCTCAATACCCAATCCTCAATCCTTAATCCTCAATCTTCAATCCTCAATCCCCAGTCCTCAATCTTCAATCCTCAGTCCTCAATCCTCAATTCTCAATTTCAATCCTCAATACTCAATCATCAATCCTCTATCCTCAATCCTCAATCCTCAACCCTCAATCCTCAATCGCCAGTCTTGAATCCTCAATACCCAATCTTCAATCCTCAATCCTCAATCCTCATTCCTCAATCCTCACTCTTCAACCCTCAATACCCAATCCTCAATCTTCAATCCTCAATCCTCAATCCTCAACTCTCAATCCTCAATCCTCAGTCCTCAATCCTCAATTCTCAATCCTCAGTCATCAGTCCTCAGTCCTCAAACCTCAATCCTCAATCCTCAGCCCTCATCCTCAATCCTCAATCGACAATCCGCAATCCTCAACATTCAATCGTCAATACTCAATCTTCAATCCTCAATCCTCAGTCCTGAAACCTCAATTCTGAATCCTCAATCCTGCATCCTCAATCCTCAATCCTCAATCGTCAACCTCCAATCCTCAATACTCAGTCTTCAATCCTCAATCCTCAATCCGCAATCCTCAATCCTCATTCTTCAATCCTCAATACGCAATCCTCAATCTTCAATCCTCAATCCTCAATCCTCAATTCTCAATCCACAATCCTCAATCCACATACCTCAAACAGCAATACTCAAACCTCAGTCCTCGTCCTCAATCCACAACCATCAGCACTCAATCCTAAATCTTCAATCATCAATATTCAATCTTCAGTCCTCAATCCTCAATCCTCAACCCTCAATCCTCAATCGCCAGTCTTGAATCCTCAATACCCAATCTTCAATCCTCAATCGTCAATCCTCTATCCCCAATCCTCAATCTTCAATCCTCAATCCTCAATTCTCAACCCTCAATACTCAATCTTCAATCCTCAATCCTCAATCCTCAATCCTCAATCCTCAATCCTCAATCGTCAACCTACAATCCTCAATACTCAGTCTTCAACCCTCAATCCTCAATCTTAATCTTCAATCCTCAATACTCAATCTTCAATCCTCAATACTCAATCCTCAATCCTCAATTGCCCGGCTTGGATCCTCAATACTCAATCTTCTATCCTCAATCTTCAAGCCTCATTCCTCAATCCTCATTCTTCAACCCTCAATACCCAATCCTCAATCTACAATCCTCAATACTCAATCCTCAACTCTCAATCCTCAATCCTCAGTCCTCAATCCTCAATTCTCAATCTTCAATCCTCAGTCCTCAGTCCTCAAACCTCAATCCTCAACCCTCAGCCCTCATCCTCAATCCTCAATCGACACTCCACAATCCTCAATTTTCAATCCTCAATACTCAATCTTCAATCCTCAATCCTCAGTCCTCAAACCTCAATTCTGAATCCTCAATCCTGAGTCCTCAATCTTCAGCCCTCAGACCACAACAATCAGTAGTCAATCCTCAATCCTCAATAGAATATCCTCAATTCACAGTTTTCAATACTCAATACTCAATCTGCAATCTTCAAACCTCTATCCACAAACACCAATTCTCATCACTCAAACCACAACACTCAGTCCTCAATGTTCAATCCTCAATCCTCAATTCTCAATCTTCAATCCTCAATACTGAATTTTCAATCCTCAACCCTGAATCCACAATCCTCAATCCTCAATCCTCAATCTTCAACCCTCAGTCCCCAATCCTCAACCTTCTATCCTCAATACTCAATCCTCAATACTCAATCCTCTATCCTCAATCTTCAATCCTCAACACTCAATCTTCAATCCTCAATCCTGAATCCTCAATCCTCAATCATCAATCCTCAACCATCAATCCTCAATCCTCAATCTTCAATCCTCAATACTCAGTCTTCAACCATCAATCCTCAATCCTCAATCCTCAATCCTCAATCCTCAATCCTCAATCTTCAATCCGCATTATTCAATCATCAACCTTCAATCCTCAATACTCAATCTTCGATCCTCAATACTCAATCCTCAATCGTCAATCCTCATTCTTCAATCCTCAATACCCAATCCTCAATCCTCAATCCTCAATCCTCAATTCTCAATCCTCAAACCTCAGTCCCCGTCCTGAATCCTCATCCCTCAATCCTCAATCCTCAGTCCTCAATCCCGAATGATCATAAATCAATTTTCAATCCTCAATCCTCAATCCTTGATCCTCAATCCCCAGTCCTCAATCCTCAATACTCTATCTCCAATCCTCATACCTCAACAATCAATCCTTAATACTCAATCCTGAATCTTCAATCCTCCATCCTCAATACCCAAACCTCAACCTTCAATTCTCAATCCTCGATCCTCAGTCCTCAATTCTCAACCCTCAGTCCCCGTCCTCAATCCTCATCCCTCAATCCTCAATCCTCAATACTCAATCCTCAATCCTCAATCATCAATACTCAGTCTTCAATCCTCAATTCTCAATCCTCAATTCTCAATCCTCAACCCTCAATCATCAATCCTCAATCCTGAATCTTCAATCCTCAATCCCCAATCCTCAATCTTCAATCCTCAATCCTCAATCCTCAATCCTCAATTCTCAATCCTCAACCCTCAGTCCCCGTCCTCAATCCTCATCCCTCAATCCTCAATCCTCAATCCCCAATCCTCAATCCGCAATCCTCAATCATCAATACTCAATCTTCAATCCTCAGTCCTCAATACTTGATCCTCAATCCTCAGTCCTCTATCTTCAATCCTCAATCTCCTATCCTCAATCCTCAAGCGCCAAACCTCAATCCTCAATCCTCAACCCTCAATCCTCAGTCCTCAAACCTCAATCCTGTAACCTCAATCCTGAAATCTCAATTTTCAGCCCTCAGTCCTCAGCAATCAATTGTGAATCATCAATCCTCAATAGAATATCCTCAATTCACAGTTTTCAATACTCAATCCTCAATCTTCTATCTTCAAATATCAATCCACAAACATCAGTTCTCATCACTCAGCACTCAACACACAGTCCTCAATCTTCAATCCTCAATCCTCAACCCTCAAACTTCAATCCTAAATACTCAATATTCAATCCTCAATTCTCAATACTCAATCCTCAATTGTCAATCCTCAATACTCAATCTTCAATCCACAATCCTCAATCCTCAATCTTCATTCCTCAATCCTTAATCCTCAATCCTCAATCCTCAGACCTCAGTCCTCAACCTTCAATCCTCAATACTCTATCTCCAATCCTCAATCCTCAACAATCAATCCTTAATACTCAATCCTGAATCTTCAATCCTCCATCCTCAATACCCAAACCTCAATCTTCAATCCTCAATCCTCAATCCTTGATCCTGAATCCTCAGTCGTCAATCCTCAATCCTCAATTTTCAATCATCAATACTCAATCTTCAATCCTCAATCCTCAATCCTCAATCCTCAATCCTCAATCTTCAATCCTCAATCCTCAATTCTCAATCCCCAGTCATCAATCTTGAATCCTCATTGCTCAATAATCAGTCCTCAATCCTCAGTCCTCAATCCTCAATCCTCATTCCTCAATCCTTAATCCTCAATACTCAATCCTCAATCCTCAACCGTCAGTCCTCAATCCTCAATCATCAATCCTCAATCCTCAATACTCAATGCTCAATCCTCAATCCTCAATCCCCAGTCCTCAATCTTCAATCCTCAATCCTCAATCCTCAAGCCTCAATCCTCAATCCTCAATCCTCAATCACCAACCTTCAATCCTCAATACTCAATCTTCAATCCTCAATCCTCAATCCTGAATCGTCAACCCTCATTCTTCAATCCTCAATACCCAATCCACAATCCTCAATTCTCAATCCTCAATCCTCAACACTCAACCTTCAGTCCTCAATCCTCAATCCTCAATCCTCAATCCTCAATCCTCAGTCATCAATCCTCAATCCTCAATACTCAATTGTCAATCCTAAGTCCTCAATTCTCAATGCTCAATCCTCGTTCCTCAAATCTCAATCCTCAACCCGCAGTCCTCATCCTCAATTCTCAACCTCAATGCTCAAACCTCAATCTTCAATCCTCAATACTCAATCCTAAATCCTCAATACTCAACCATCAATCCTCAATTCTCAATACTCAATTGAATATCCTGAATTCTCAGTATTCAATACTCAAACCTCAATCCTCAACCCTCAGCCCTCATCCTCCATCCTCAATCCTCAATCCTCAAACCTCAATCTTCAATGCTCAATACTCAATCTTCGATTCTCATTTCTCAATCCTCAATCCTCAATCCTCAAACCTCAATCCTCAACCGTCAGTCCTCGTCCTCAAACCTCAATCCCAAATCCTCAATCCTGAATCGTCAATCTTCAGCCCTCAGTCCTCAGCAATCAATTGTCAATCCTCAGTCCTCATTAGAATATCCTCAATTCACAGTTTTCAATACTCAATACCCAATCTTCAATCTTCAAGTCTCAGTCTACAGACATCAATTCGCATCACTCAACACTCAACACTCAGTCCTCAATCTTCAGTCCTCAATCCTCAAACCACAATCTTCAATCCACAATACTCAACCTTCAATCCTCAATCCTCAATTCTCAATCCTCAGTCCTCAATCCTCAATAGAATATCCTGAATTCTCAGTATTCAATACTCAAACCTCAGTCCTCAACCCTCAGCCCTCATCCTCCATCCTCAATCCTCAATCCCCAAACCTCAATCTTCAATCCTCAATACTCAATCTTCGATTATCAATTCTCAAACCTCAATCCTCAATCCCCAATCCTCAGTCTTCAATCCTCAATCCTCAATCCTCAATCCTCAATCCTCAATCCTCAATCATCAATACTCAATCTTCAATCCTCCATCCTCAACCCTCAATCCTCAATCCTCAAACCTGAATCATCAATACTCAATACTCAATCCTCAATCCTCAATACTCAACCATCAATCCTCAATTCCCAATACTCTATAGAATATCCTGAATTCTCTGTATTCAATACTCAAACCTCAATCCTCAACCCTCAGCCCTCATCCTCCATCCTCAATCCTCAATCCTCAAACCTCAATCTTCAATCCTCAATACCCAATCTTCGATTCTCAATTCTCAATCCTCAATCCTCAATCCCCAATCCTCAATCTTCAATCCTCAATCATCAATCCTCAATCCTCAATCCTCAATCCTCGAACCTGAATCATCAATACTCAATTTTCAATCCTCAATCCTCAATCCTCAATCCTCGATCCTCAATCATCAGTCATGAGTACTCAATCTTCAATACTCAATCCTCAATCCTCAATCCTCAATCCTCAATCCTCAATCCTCAACCGTCAGTCCTCGTCCTCAAACCTCAATCCCGAATCCTCAATCCTGAATCGTCAATTTTCAGCCCTCAGTCCTCAACAATCAATTGTCAATCCTCAGTCCTCATTAGAATATCCTCAATTCACAGTTTTCAATACTTAATACCCAATCTTCAATCTTCAAATCTCAGTCTACAGACATCAATTCGCATCACTCAACACTCAACACTCAGTCCTCAATCTTCAGTCCTCAATCCTCAATCCTCAATCTTCAATCCACAACACTCAACCTTCAATCCTCAATCCTCAATTCTCAATCTTCAATCCTCAATACTCAATCTTCAACCCTCAATCCCCAGCCCTCAATTCTCAATACTCAATCTTCAATCCTCAATCCTCAATTCTCAATCCTCAATACTCAATCCTCAATCGTCAATCCTCTATCCCCAATCCTGAATCTTCAATCCTCAATCCTCAATCCTCAATCCTCAATCCTCAATCCTCAATCTTCAATCCTCAATCCTCAATCATCAATCCACAATCTTCAATAGACAATCCTCAATCCACAATCCTCAGTCCTCAATACTCATCCATCAATCCTCAATTCTCAATACTCAATAGAATATCCTGAATTCTCAGGATTCAATACTCAAACCTCAATCCTCAGCCCTCAGACCTCATCCTCCATCCTCAATCCTCAATCCTCAATCCTCAATCTTCAATCCTCAATAATCAATCTCGAATCCTAGATCCTCAATCCCCAATCCTTGGTCCTTAATCCTCAATCTTCAATCCTCAATCCACAGTCCTCAATCTTCAATCCTCAATGCTCAATCCTCAATCCTCAATCCTCAGTCATCAGTCCTCAATCCTCAATCCTCAAACATCAATCCTCAACCGTCAGACCTCGTCCTCAATCCTCAACCCTCAATCCTCAATCCTCAATCTTCAATCATCAATACTCAATCTTCAATCTTCAATCCTCAATCCTCAATCCTAAAATCCTCAATCCTCAATATTCAACACACAACCCTCAACAATCAATCCTCAATACTCGACCATCAATAATCAATTCTCAATACTCAATAGAATATCCTGAATTCTCAGTTTTCAATACTCAATCCTCAATCTTCAATCTTCATGTCACCATTCACAAACATCAATTCTCATCACTCAACCCTCAACTCTCAGCCCTCAATCTTCAATCATCAATCCTCAATACTCAATCCTCAGTCCTCAGTCCTCAATCTTCAATACTCAATACCCAATCCTCAATCTTCAATCCTCAATCCTCAATCCTCAACCCTCAATCCTCAATCCTCAATCCACATACCTCAAACAGCAATACTCAAACCTCAGTCCTCGTCCTCAATCCACAACCATCAGCACTCAATCCTAAATCTTCAATCATCAATATTCAATCTTCAGTCCTCAATCCTCAATCCTCAACCCTCAATCCTCAATCGCCAGTCTTGAATCCTCAATACCCAATCTTCAATCCTCAATCGTCAATCCTCTATCCCCAATCCTCAATCTTCAATCCTCAATCCTCAATTCTCAACCCTCAATACTCAATCTTCAATCCTCAATCCTCAATCCTCAATCCTCAATCCTCAATCCTCAATCGTCAACCTCCAATCCTCAATACTCAGCCTTCAACCCTCAATCCTCAATCTTAATCTTCAATCCTCAATACTCAATCTTCAATCCTCAATACTCAATCCTCAATCCTCAATCCTCAATCCTCAATCCTCAATTGCCCGGCTTGGGTCCTCAATACTCAATCTTCTATCCTCAATCTTCAAGCCTCATTCCTCAATCCTCATTCTTCAACCCTCAATACCCAATCCTCAATCTTCAATCCTCAATACTCAATCCTCAACTCTCAATCCTCAATCCTCAGTCCTCAATCCTCAATTCTCAATCTTCAATCCTCAGTCCTCAGTCCTCAAACCTCAATCCTCAACCCTCAGCCCTCATCCTCAATCCTCAATCGACACTCCACAATCCTCAATTTTCAATCCTCAATACTCAATCTTCAATCCTCAATCCTCAGTCCTCAAACCTCAATTCTGAATCCTCAATCCTGAGTCCTCAATCTTCAGCCCTCAGACCACAACAATCAGTAGTCAATCCTCAATCCTCAATAGAATATCCTCAATTCACAGTTTTCAATACTCAATACTCAATCTGCAATCTTCAAACCTCTATCCACAAACACCAATTCTCATCACTCAAACCACAACACTCAGTCCTCAATGTTCAATCCTCAATCCTCAATTCTCAATCGTCAATCCTCAATACTGAATCTTCAATCCTCAACCCTGAATCCACAATCCTCAATCCTCAATCCTCAATCTTCAACCCTCAGTCCCCAATACTCAACCTTCTATCCTCAATACTCAATCCTCAATACTCAATCCTCAATCCTCAATCTTCAATCCTCAACACTCAATCTTCAATCCTCAATCCTGAATCCTCAATCCTCAATCTTCAATCCTCAATCATCAATCCTCAATCTTCTATACTCAATCCTCAATCCTCAATCCTCAATCCTCAATACTCATTCTTCAATCCTGAATACCCAATCCTCAATCTTCAATCCTCAATCCTCAGTCCTCAATTCTCAACCCTCAATCCTTAGTCCTCAGACCTCAAACCTCAATCCTCAAACCTCAGCCCTCATCCTCAATCCTCAATCCTCAATCCTCAAACCTCAACCTTCAATCCTCATTACTCAATCTTCACTCCTCAATCCTCAGTCCTCAAACCTCAATTCTGAATCCTCAATCCTGCATCCTCAATATTCAGCCCTCTGTCCTCAACAATCTGTAGTCAATCCTCAATCCCCAATAGAATATCCTCAACTCACAGGTTTCAATACTCAATATACAGCCTGCAATCTTCAAATCTCTATCCACAAACATCAATTCCCATCACTCAACCCTCAACACTCAGTCCAGGATCCTCAATATTCAAACCTCAATCCTCAATCCGCAATCCTCAATCTTCAATCCTCAATACTCAATCTTCAATCCTCAATCCTCAATCCTCGGTCCTCAATCCTCAATCGTCTATCTCCAATCCTGAATACTCAATATTCAATCCTCAATCCTCAATCCTCAATCCTCAATCCTCAATCCTCAATCGTCAACCTCCAATCCTCAATACTCAGTCTTCAATCCTCAATCCTCAATCCTCAATCCTCAATCCTCATTCTTCAATCCTCAATACGCAATCCTCAATCTTCAATCCTCAATCCTCAATCCTCAATTCTCAATCCACAATCCTCAATCCACATACCTCAAACAGCAATACTCAAACCTCAGTCCTCGTCCTCAATCCACAACCATCAGCACTCAATCCTAAATCTTCAATCATCAATATTCAATCTTCAGTCCTCAATCCACAATCCTCAACCCTCAATCCTCAATCGCCAGTCTTGAATCCTCAATACCCAATCTTCAATCCTCAATCGTCAATCCTCTATCCCCAATCCTCAATCTTCAATCCTCAATCCTCAATTCTCAACCCTCAATACTCAATCTTCAATCCTCAATCCTCAATCTTCAATCCACAACACTCAACCTTCAATCCTCAATCCTCAATTCTCAATCTTCAATCCTCAATACTCAATCTTCAACCCTCAATCCCCAGCCCTCAATTCTCAATACTCAATCTTCAATCCTCAATCCTCAATTCTCAATCCTCAATACTCAATCCTCAATCGTCAATCCTCTATCCCCAATCCTGAATCTTCAATCCTCAATCCTCAATCCTCAATCCTCAATCCTCAATCCTCAATCTTCAATCCTCAATCCTCAATCATCAATCCACAATCTTCAATAGACAATCCTCAATCCACAATCCTCAGTCCTCAATACTCAACCATCAATCCTCAATTCTCAATACTCAATAGAATATCCTGAATTCTCAGGATTCAATACTCAAACCTCAATCCTCAGCCCTCAGACCTCATCCTCCATCCTCAATCCTCAATCCTCAATCCTCAATCTTCAATCCTCAAAAATCAATCTCCAATCCTAGATCCTCAATCCCCAATCCTTGGTCCTTAATCCTCAATCTTCAATCCTCAATCCACAGTCCTCAATCTTCAATCCTCAATGCTCAATCCTCAATCCTCAATCCTCAGTCATCAGTCCTCAATCCTCAATCCTCAAACATCAATCCTCAACCGTCAGACCTCGTCCTCAATCCTCAACCCTCAATCCTCAATCCTCAATCTTCAATCATCAATACTCAATCTTCAATCTTCAATCCTCAATCCTCAATCCTAAAATCCTCAATCCTCAATATTCAACACACAACCCTCAACAATCAATCCTCAATACTCGACCATCAATAATCAATTCTCAATACTCAATAGAATATCCTGAATTCTCAGTTTTCAATACTCAATCCTCAATCTTCAATCTTCATGTCACCATTCACAAACATCAATTCTCATCACTCAACCCTCAACCCTCAGCCCTCAATCTTCAATCATCAATCCTCAATACTCAATCCTCAGTCCTCAGTCCTCAATCTTCAATACTCAATACTCAATCCTAAAATCCTCAATCCTCAATATTCAACACACAACCCTCAACCATCAATCCGCAATACCCAACCATCAATCCTCAATTCTCTATACACAATAGAATATACTGAATTCTCAGTTTTCAATACTTAATCCTCAATCTACAATCTTCAAGTCTCCATCCACAAACATCTATTCTCATCACACAACCCTCAACACTCAGTCCTCAATCGTTAGTCCTCCATCCTCAATCCTCAATCTTCAATCCTCATTACTCAATCTTCAATTCTCAATCCTCAATCCTCAATCCTCAATCCTCAGTCATCAATCCTCCATCTTCAATACTCAATCCTCAATCCTCAATCCTCAATCCTCAATCCTCAATCCTGATTCCTCAAACCTCAATCCTCAACCCTCAGTCCTCATCCTCCATCCTCAATCCTCAATCCTCAATCCTCAACCTTCAATCCTCAATACTCAACCTTCGATCCACAATCCTCAGTCCTCAATCCTCAAACCTCAATCCTCAGTCATGAATACTCCATCTTCAATACTCAATACACAATCCTCAATCCTCAATCCTCAATACTCTTTCCTCAAACCTCAATCCTCAACCCTCAGTCCTCATCCTCAATTCTCAATCCTCAATCCTCAAACCTCAATCGTCAACCCTCAATACTCAATCCTCAATCCTCAATACTCAACCATCAATACTCAATTCTCAATACTCAATAGAATATCCTGAATTCTCTGTATTCAATACTCAAACCTCAATCCTCAACCCTCAGCCCTCATCCTCCATCCTCAATCCTCAATCCTCAAACCTCAATCTTCAATCCTCAATACTCAATCTTCGATTCTCAATCCTCAATCCTCAATCCTCAATCCCCAGTCCTCAATCTTGAATCCTCAATCCTCAATCCTCAATCCCCAATCCTCTATCCTCAATCTTCAGTCCACAATACTCAACCTTCAATCCTCAATCCTCAAACCTGAATCATCAATGCTCAATCTTCAATCCTCAATCCTCAATCCTCAATCCTCGATCCTCAATCATCAGTCATGAGTACTCAATCTTCAATACTCAATCCTCAATCCTCATTCCTCAAACCTCAATCCTCAACCCTCAGTCCTCGTCCTCAATTCTCAATTCTCAATCCTCAATCCTCAATCCTCAATCCTCAATCCTCATTCCTCAAACCTCAATCCTCAACCCTCAGTCCCCATCCTCAATTCTCAATTCTCAATACTCAATCCTCAATCCTCAATCTTCGATCCTGAATAATCAATCTCCAATCCTGGATCCTCAATCCCCAATCCTCAATCCTTAATCCTCAATCTTCAATCCTCAATCCCCAGTCCTCAATCTTCAATCCTCAATGCTGAATCCTCAGTCCTCAATCCCCAATCCTCAGTCCTCAATCATCAATCATCAAACCTCAAACCTCAATCCTCAACCCTCAGCCCTCATCCTCAATCCTCAATCCTGAATCCTCAATCCTCAATCTTCAATCCTCAATACTCAGTCTTCAATCATCAATCCTCAATCCTCAATCCTCAATCCTCAATCCTCAATCTTCAAACCTCAATACTCAGTCTTCAATCATCAGTCCTCAATCCTCAATCCTCAATCCTCAATCCTCAATCCTCAATCATCAATCCTCATTATTCAATCATCAACCTTCAATCCTCAATACTCAATCTTCGATCCTCAATACTCAATCCTCAATCGTCAATCCTCATTCTTCAATCCTCAATACCCAATTCTCAATCCTCAATCCACAATCCTCCATCCTCAATTCTCAATCCTCAATCCTCTGTCCTCAGTCCTCAAACCTCAATCCTCAACCCTCAGCCCTCATCCACAATCCTCAATCCTGAATCCTCAATCCTCAACCTTCAATACTCAATACTCAATCTTCAGCCCTCAATCCCCAGCCCTCAATTCTCAATACTCAATCTTCAATCCTCAATCCTCAATTCTCAATCCTCAATACTCAATCCTCAATCGTCAATCCTCTATCCCCAATCCTGAATCTTCAATCCTCAATCCTCAATCCTCAATCCTCAATCCTCAATCCTTAATCCTCAATCTTCAATCCTCAATCCCCAGTCCTCAATCTTCAATCCTCAATGCTCAATCCTCAATCCCCAATCCTCAGTCCTCAATCCTCAATCCTGAATCTTCAATCCTCGATCCCCAATCCTCAATCTTCAATCCTCAATCCTCAATCCTCAATCCTCAATTCTCAATCCTCAAACCTCAGTCCCCGTCCTGAATCCTCATCCCTCAATCCTCAATCCTCAGTCCTCAATCCTGAATGATCATAAATCAATCTTCAATCCTCAATCCTCAATCCTTGATCCTCAATCCCCAGTCCTCAATCCTCAATACTCTATCTCCAATCCTCAATCCTCAACAATCAATCCTTAATACTCAATCCTGAATCTTCAATCCTCCATCCTCAATACCCAAACCTCAATCTTCAATTCTCAATCCTCGATCCTCAGTCCGCAATTCTCAACCCTCAGTCCCCGTCCTCAATCCTCATCCCTCAATCCTCAATCCTCAATACTCAATCCTCAATCCTCAATCATCAATACTCAGTCTTCAATCCTCAATCCTCAATCCTTGATCCTGAATCCTCAGTCGTCAATCCTCAATCCTCAATTTTCAATCATCAATACTCAATCTTCAATCCTCAATCCTCAATCCTCAATCCTCAATCCTCAATCTTCAATCCTCAATCCTCAATTCTCAATCCCCAGTCATCAATCTTCAATCCTCATTGCTCAATAATCAGTCCTCAATCCTCAGTCCTCAATCCTCAATCCTCATTCCTCAATCCTTAATCCTCAATACTCAAACCTCAATCCTCAACCGTCAGTCCTCAATCCTCAATCATCAATCCTCAATCCTCAATACTCAATCCTCAATCCTCAATCCTCAATCCCCAGTCCTCAATCTTCAATCCTCAATCCTCAATCCTCAAGCCTCAATCCTCAATCCTCAATCACCAACCTTCAATCCTCAATACTCAATCTTCAATCCTCAATCCTCAATCCTGAATCGTCAACCCTCATTCTTCAATCCTCAATACCCAATCCACAATCCTCAATCCTCAATCCTCAATCCTCAACACTCAATCTTCAATCCTCAATCCTCAATCCTCAATCCTCAATCCTCAATCCTCAGTCATCAATCCTCAATCCTCAATACTCAATAGTCAATCCTCAGTCCTCAATTCTCAATGCTCAATCCTCGTTCCTCAAATCTCAATCCTCGACCCGCAGTCCTCATCCTCAATTCTCAATCCTCAATGCTCAAAAATCAATCTTCAATCCTCAATACTCAATCCTCAATCCTCAATACTCAACCATCAATCCTCAATTCTCAATACTCAATAGAATATCCTGAATTCTCAGTATTCAATACTCAAACCTCAATCCTCAACACTCAGCCCTCATCCTCCATCCTCAACCCTCAATCCTCAAACCTCAATCTTCAATGCTCAATACTCAATCTTCGATTCTCATTTCTCAATCCTCAATCCTCAATCCTCAAACCTCAATCCCCAACCGTCAGTCCTCGTCCTCAAACCTCAATCCCGAATCCTCAATCCTGAATCGTCAATCTTCAGCCCTCAGTCCTCAGCAATCAATTGTCAATCCTCAGTCCTCATTAGAATATCCTCAATTCACAGTTTTCAATACTCAATACCCAATCTTCAATCTTCAAGTCTTAGTCTACAGACATCAATTCGCATCACTCAACACTCAACACTCAGTCCTCAATCTTCAGTCCTCAATCCTCAATCCTCAATCTTCCATCCACAATACCCAACCTTCAATCCTCAATCCTCAATTCTCAATCCTCAGTCCTCAATCCTCAATAGAATATCCTGAATTCTCAGTATTCAATACTCAAACCTCAATCCTCAACCCTCAGCCCTCATCCTCCATCCTCAATCCTCAATCCTCAAACCTCAATCTTCAATCCTCAACACTCAATCTTCGATTATCAATTCTCAAACCTCAATCCTCAAACCCCAATCCTCAGTCTTCAATCCTCAATCCTCAATCCTCAATCCTCAATCCTCAATCCTCAAACCTGAATCATCAATACTCAATACTCAATCCTCAATCCTCAATACTCAACCATCAATCCTCAATTCCCAATACTCTATAGAATATCCTGAATTCTCTGTATTCAATACTCAAACCTCAATCCTCAACCCTCAGCCCTCATCCTCCATCCTCAATCCTTAATCCTCAAACCTCAATCTTCAATCCTCAATACCCAATCTTCGATTCTCAATTCTCAATCCTCAATCCTCAATCCCCAATCCTCAATCTTCAATCCTCAATCATCAATCCTCAATCCTCAATCCTCAATCCTCAAACCTGAATCATCAATACTCAATTTTCAATCCTCAATCCTCAATCCTCAATCCTCGATCCTCAATCATCAGTCATGAGTACTCAATCTTCAATACTCAATCCTCAATCCTCAATCCTCAATCCTCAATCCTCAATCCTCTACCGTCAGTCCTCGTCCTCAAACCTCAATCCCGAATCCTCAATCCTGAATCGTCAATTTTCAGCCCTCAGTCCTCAACAATCAATTGTCAATCCTCAGTCCTCATTAGAATATCCTCAATTCACAGTTTTCAATACTTAATACCCAATCTTCAATCTTCAAATCTCAGTCTACAGACATCAATTCGCATCACTCAACACTCAACACTCAGTCCTCAATCTTCAGTCCTCAATCCTCAATCCTCAATCTTCAATCCACAACACTCAACCTTCAATCCTCAATCCTCAATTCTCAATCTTCAATCCTCAATACTCAATCTTCAACCCTCAATCCCCAGCCCTCAATTCTCAATACTCAATCTTCAATCCTCAATCCTCAATTCTCAATCCTCAATACTCAATCCTCAATCGTCAATCCTCTATCCCCAATCCTGAATCTTCAATCCTCAATCCTCAATCCTCAATCCTCAATCCTCAATCCTCAATCTTCAATCCTCAATCCTCAATCATCAATCCACAATCTTCAATAGACAATCCTCAATCCACAATCCTCAGTCCTCAATACTCATCCATCAATCCTCAATTCTCAATACTCAATAGAATATCCTGAATTCTCAGGATTCAATACTCAAACCTCAATCCTCAGCCCTCAGACCTCATCCTCCATCCTCAATCCTCAATCCTCAATCCTCAATCTTCAATCCTCAATAATCAATCTCCAATCCTAGATCCTCAATCCCCAATCCTTGGTCCTTAATCCTCAATCTTCAATCCTCAATCCACAGTCCTCAATCTTCAATCCTCAATGCTCAATCCTCAATCCTCAATCCTCAGTCATCAGTCCTCAATCCTCAATCCTCAAACATCAATCCTCAACCGTCAGACCTCGTCCTCAATCCTCAACCCTCAATCCTCAATCCTCAATCTTCAATCATCAATACTCAATCTTCAATCTTCAATCCTCAATCCTCAATCCTAAAATCCTCAATCCTCAATATTCAACACACAACCCTCAACAATCAATCCTCAATACTCGACCATCAATAATCAATTCTCAATACTCAATAGAATATCCTGAATTCTCAGTTTTCAATACTCAATCCTCAATCTTCAATCTTCATGTCACCATTCACAAACATCAATTCTCATCACTCAACCCTCAACTCTCAGCCCTCAATCTTCAATCATCAATCCTCAATACTCAATCCTCAGTCCTCAGTCCTCAATCTTCAATACTCAATACCCAATCCTCAATCTTCAATCCTCAATCCTCAATCCTCAACCCTCAATCCTCAATCCTCAATCCACATACCTCAAACAGCAATACTCAAACCTCAGTCCTCGTCCTCAATCCACAACCATCAGCACTCAATCCTAAATCTTCAATCATCAATATTCAATCTTCAGTCCTCAATCCTCAATCCTCAACCCTCAATCCTCAATCGCCAGTCTTGAATCCTCAATACCCAATCTTCAATCCTCAATCGTCAATCCTCTATCCCCAATCCTCAATCTTCAATCCTCAATCCTCAATTCTCAACCCTCAATACTCAATCTTCAATCCTCAATCCTCAATCCTCAATCCTCAATCCTCAATCCTCAATCGTCAACCTCCAATCCTCAATACTCAGCCTTCAACCCTCAATCCTCAATCTTAATCTTCAATCCTCAATACTCAATCTTCAATCCTCAATACTCAATCCTCAATCCTCAATCCTCAATCCTCAATCCTCAATTGCCCGGCTTGGGTCCTCAATACTCAATCTTCTATCCTCAATCTTCAAGCCTCATTCCTCAATCCTCATTCTTCAACCCTCAATACCCAATCCTCAATCTTCAATCCTCAATACTCAATCCTCAACTCTCAATCCTCAATCCTCAGTCCTCAATCCTCAATTCTCAATCTTCAATCCTCAGTCCTCAGTCCTCAAACCTCAATCCTCAACCCTCAGCCCTCATCCTCAATCCTCAATCGACACTCCACAATCCTCAATTTTCAATCCTCAATACTCAATCTTCAATCCTCAATCCTCAGTCCTCAAACCTCAATTCTGAATCCTCAATCCTGAGTCCTCAATCTTCAGCCCTCAGACCACAACAATCAGTAGTCAATCCTCAATCCTCAATAGAATATCCTCAATTCACAGTTTTCAATACTCAATACTCAATCTGCAATCTTCAAACCTCTATCCACAAACACCAATTCTCATCACTCAAACCACAACACTCAGTCCTCAATGTTCAATCCTCAATCCTCAATTCTCAATCGTCAATCCTCAATACTGAATCTTCAATCCTCAACCCTGAATCCACAATCCTCAATCCTCAATCCTCAATCTTCAACCCTCAGTCCCCAATACTCAACCTTCTATCCTCAATACTCAATCCTCAATACTCAATCCTCAATCCTCAATCTTCAATCCTCAACACTCAATCTTCAATCCTCAATCCTGAATCCTCAATCCTCAATCTTCAATCCTCAATCATCAATCCTCAATCTTCTATACTCAATCCTCAATCCTCAATCCTCAATCCTCAATACTCATTCTTCAATCCTGAATACCCAATCCTCAATCTTCAATCCTCAATCCTCAGTCCTCAATTCTCAACCCTCAATCCTTAGTCCTCAGACCTCAAACCTCAATCCTCAAACCTCAGCCCTCATCCTCAATCCTCAATCCTCAATCCTCAAACCTCAACCTTCAATCCTCATTACTCAATCTTCACTCCTCAATCCTCAGTCCTCAAACCTCAATTCTGAATCCTCAATCCTGCATCCTCAATATTCAGCCCTCTGTCCTCAACAATCTGTAGTCGATCCTCAATCCCCAATAGAATATCCTCAACTCACAGGTTTCAATACTCAATATACAGCCTGCAATCTTCAAATCTCTATCCACAAACATCAATTCCCATCACTCAACCCTCAACACTCAGTCCAGGATCCTCAATATTCAAACCTCAATCCTCAATCCGCAATCCTCAATCTTCAATCCTCAATACTCAATCTTCAATCCTCAATCCTCAATCCTCGGTCCTCAATCCTCAATCGTCTATCTCCAATCCTGAATACTCAATATTCAATCCTCAATCCTCAATCCTCAATCCTCAATCCTCAATCCTCAATCGTCAACCTCCAATCCTCAATACTCAGTCTTCAATCCTCAATCCTCAATCCTCAATCCTCAATCCTCATTCTTCAATCCTCAATACGCAATCCTCAATCTTCAATCCTCAATCCTCAATCCTCAATTCTCAATCCACAATCCTCAATCCACATACCTCAAACAGCAATACTCAAACCTCAGTCCTCGTCCTCAATCCACAACCATCAGCACTCAATCCTAAATCTTCAATCATCAATATTCAATCTTCAGTCCTCAATCCACAATCCTCAACCCTCAATCCTCAATCGCCAGTCTTGAATCCTCAATACCCAATCTTCAATCCTCAATCGTCAATCCTCTATCCCCAATCCTCAATCTTCAATCCTCAATCCTCAATTCTCAACCCTCAATACTCAATCTTCAATCCTCAATCCTCAATCTTCAATCCACAACACTCAACCTTCAATCCTCAATCCTCAATTCTCAATCTTCAATCCTCAATACTCAATCTTCAACCCTCAATCCCCAGCCCTCAATTCTCAATACTCAATCTTCAATCCTCAATCCTCAATTCTCAATCCTCAATACTCAATCCTCAATCGTCAATCCTCTATCCCCAATCCTGAATCTTCAATCCTCAATCCTCAATCCTCAATCCTCAATCCTCAATCCTCAATCTTCAATCCTCAATCCTCAATCATCAATCCACAATCTTCAATAGACAATCCTCAATCCACAATCCTCAGTCCTCAATACTCAACCATCAATCCTCAATTCTCAATACTCAATAGAATATCCTGAATTCTCAGGATTCAATACTCAAACCTCAATCCTCAGCCCTCAGACCTCATCCTCCATCCTCAATCCTCAATCCTCAATCCTCAATCTTCAATCCTCAAAAATCAATCTCCAATCCTAGATCCTCAATCCCCAATCCTTGGTCCTTAATCCTCAATCTTCAATCCTCAATCCACAGTCCTCAATCTTCAATCCTCAATGCTCAATCCTCAATCCTCAATCCTCAGTCATCAGTCCTCAATCCTCAATCCTCAAACATCAATCCTCAACCGTCAGACCTCGTCCTCAATCCTCAACCCTCAATCCTCAATCCTCAATCTTCAATCATCAATACTCAATCTTCAATCTTCAATCCTCAATCCTCAATCCTAAAATCCTCAATCCTCAATATTCAACACACAACCCTCAACAATCAATCCTCAATACTCGACCATCAATAATCAATTCTCAATACTCAATAGAATATCCTGAATTCTCAGTTTTCAATACTCAATCCTCAATCTTCAATCTTCATGTCACCATTCACAAACATCAATTCTCATCACTCAACCCTCAACCCTCAGCCCTCAATCTTCAATCATCAATCCTCAATACTCAATCCTCAGTCCTCAGTCCTCAATCTTCAATACTCAATACTCAATCCTAAAATCCTCAATCCTCAATATTCAACACACAACCCTCAACCATCAATCCGCAATACCCAACCATCAATCCTCAATTCTCTATACACAATAGAATATACTGAATTCTCAGTTTTCAATACTTAATCCTCAATCTACAATCTTCAAGTCTCCATCCACAAACATCTATTCTCATCACACAACCCTCAACACTCAGTCCTCAATCGTTAGTCCTCCATCCTCAATCCTCAATCTTCAATCCTCATTACTCAATCTTCAATTCTCAATCCTCAATCCTCAATCCTCAATCCTCAGTCATCAATCCTCCATCTTCAATACTCAATCCTCAATCCTCAATCCTCAATCCTCAATCCTCAATCCTGATTCCTCAAACCTCAATCCTCAACCCTCAGTCCTCATCCTCCATCCTCAATCCTCAATCCTCAATCCTCAACCTTCAATCCTCAATACTCAACCTTCGATCCACAATCCTCAGTCCTCAATCCTCAAACCTCAATCCTCAGTCATGAATACTCCATCTTCAATACTCAATACACAATCCTCAATCCTCAATCCTCAATACTCTTTCCTCAAACCTCAATCCTCAACCCTCAGTCCTCATCCTCAATTCTCAATCCTCAATCCTCAAACCTCAATCGTCAACCCTCAATACTCAATCCTCAATCCTCAATACTCAACCATCAATACTCAATTCTCAATACTCAATAGAATATCCTGAATTCTCTGTATTCAATACTCAAACCTCAATCCTCAACCCTCAGCCCTCATCCTCCATCCTCAATCCTCAATCCTCAAACCTCAATCTTCAATCCTCAATACTCAATCTTCGATTCTCAATCCTCAATCCTCAATCCTCAATCCCCAGTCCTCAATCTTGAATCCTCAATCCTCAATCCTCAATCCCCAATCCTCTATCCTCAATCTTCAGTCCACAATACTCAACCTTCAATCCTCAATCCTCAAACCTGAATCATCAATGCTCAATCTTCAATCCTCAATCCTCAATCCTCAATCCTCGATCCTCAATCATCAGTCATGAGTACTCAATCTTCAATACTCAATCCTCAATCCTCATTCCTCAAACCTCAATCCTCAACCCTCAGTCCTCGTCCTCAATTCTCAATTCTCAATCCTCAATCCTCAATCCTCAATCCTCAATCCTCATTCCTCAAACCTCAATCCTCAACCCTCAGTCCCCATCCTCAATTCTCAATTCTCAATACTCAATCCTCAATCCTCAATCTTCGATCCTGAATAATCAATCTCCAATCCTGGATCCTCAATCCCCAATCCTCAATCCTTAATCCTCAATCTTCAATCCTCAATCCCCAGTCCTCAATCTTCAATCCTCAATGCTGAATCCTCAGTCCTCAATCCCCAATCCTCAGTCCTCAATCATCAATCATCAAACCTCAAACCTCAATCCTCAACCCTCAGCCCTCATCCTCAATCCTCAATCCTGAATCCTCAATCCTCAATCTTCAATCCTCAATACTCAGTCTTCAATCATCAATCCTCAATCCTCAATCCTCAATCCTCAATCCTCAATCTTCAAACCTCAATACTCAGTCTTCAATCATCAGTCCTCAATCCTCAATCCTCAATCCTCAATCCTCAATCCTCAATCATCAATCCTCATTATTCAATCATCAACCTTCAATCCTCAATACTCAATCTTCGATCCTCAATACTCAATCCTCAATCGTCAATCCTCATTCTTCAATCCTCAATACCCAATTCTCAATCCTCAATCCACAATCCTCCATCCTCAATTCTCAATCCTCAATCCTCTGTCCTCAGTCCTCAAACCTCAATCCTCAACCCTCAGCCCTCATCCACAATCCTCAATCCTGAATCCTCAATCCTCAACCTTCAATACTCAATACTCAATCTTCAGCCCTCAATCCCCAGCCCTCAATTCTCAATACTCAATCTTCAATCCTCAATCCTCAATTCTCAATCCTCAATACTCAATCCTCAATCGTCAATCCTCTATCCCCAATCCTGAATCTTCAATCCTCAATCCTCAATCCTCAATCCTCAATCCTCAATCCTTAATCCTCAATCTTCAATCCTCAATCCCCAGTCCTCAATCTTCAATCCTCAATGCTCAATCCTCAATCCCCAATCCTCAGTCCTCAATCCTCAATCCTGAATCTTCAATCCTCGATCCCCAATCCTCAATCTTCAATCCTCAATCCTCAATCCTCAATCCTCAATTCTCAATCCTCAAACCTCAGTCCCCGTCCTGAATCCTCATCCCTCAATCCTCAATCCTCAGTCCTCAATCCTGAATGATCATAAATCAATCTTCAATCCTCAATCCTCAATCCTTGATCCTCAATCCCCAGTCCTCAATCCTCAATACTCTATCTCCAATCCTCAATCCTCAACAATCAATCCTTAATACTCAATCCTGAATCTTCAATCCTCCATCCTCAATACCCAAACCTCAATCTTCAATTCTCAATCCTCGATCCTCAGTCCGCAATTCTCAACCCTCAGTCCCCGTCCTCAATCCTCATCCCTCAATCCTCAATCCTCAATACTCAATCCTCAATCCTCAATCATCAATACTCAGTCTTCAATCCTCAATCCTCAATCCTTGATCCTGAATCCTCAGTCGTCAATCCTCAATCCTCAATTTTCAATCATCAATACTCAATCTTCAATCCTCAATCCTCAATCCTCAATCCTCAATCCTCAATCTTCAATCCTCAATCCTCAATTCTCAATCCCCAGTCATCAATCTTCAATCCTCATTGCTCAATAATCAGTCCTCAATCCTCAGTCCTCAATCCTCAATCCTCATTCCTCAATCCTTAATCCTCAATACTCAAACCTCAATCCTCAACCGTCAGTCCTCAATCCTCAATCATCAATCCTCAATCCTCAATACTCAATCCTCAATCCTCAATCCTCAATCCCCAGTCCTCAATCTTCAATCCTCAATCCTCAATCCTCAAGCCTCAATCCTCAATCCTCAATCACCAACCTTCAATCCTCAATACTCAATCTTCAATCCTCAATCCTCAATCCTGAATCGTCAACCCTCATTCTTCAATCCTCAATACCCAATCCACAATCCTCAATCCTCAATCCTCAATCCTCAACACTCAATCTTCAATCCTCAATCCTCAATCCTCAATCCTCAATCCTCAATCCTCAGTCATCAATCCTCAATCCTCAATACTCAATAGTCAATCCTCAGTCCTCAATTCTCAATGCTCAATCCTCGTTCCTCAAATCTCAATCCTCGACCCGCAGTCCTCATCCTCAATTCTCAATCCTCAATGCTCAAAAATCAATCTTCAATCCTCAATACTCAATCCTCAATCCTCAATACTCAACCATCAATCCTCAATTCTCAATACTCAATAGAATATCCTGAATTCTCAGTATTCAATACTCAAACCTCAATCCTCAACACTCAGCCCTCATCCTCCATCCTCAACCCTCAATCCTCAAACCTCAATCTTCAATGCTCAATACTCAATCTTCGATTCTCATTTCTCAATCCTCAATCCTCAATCCTCAAACCTCAATCCCCAACCGTCAGTCCTCGTCCTCAAACCTCAATCCCGAATCCTCAATCCTGAATCGTCAATCTTCAGCCCTCAGTCCTCAGCAATCAATTGTCAATCCTCAGTCCTCATTAGAATATCCTCAATTCACAGTTTTCAATACTCAATACCCAATCTTCAATCTTCAAGTCTTAGTCTACAGACATCAATTCGCATCACTCAACACTCAACACTCAGTCCTCAATCTTCAGTCCTCAATCCTCAATCCTCAATCTTCCATCCACAATACCCAACCTTCAATCCTCAATCCTCAATTCTCAATCCTCAGTCCTCAATCCTCAATAGAATATCCTGAATTCTCAGTATTCAATACTCAAACCTCAATCCTCAACCCTCAGCCCTCATCCTCCATCCTCAATCCTCAATCCTCAAACCTCAATCTTCAATCCTCAACACTCAATCTTCGATTATCAATTCTCAAACCTCAATCCTCAAACCCCAATCCTCAGTCTTCAATCCTCAATCCTCAATCCTCAATCCTCAATCCTCAATCCTCAATCATCCATACTCAATCTTCAATCCTCCATCCTCAATCCTCAATCCTCAATCCTCAATCCTCAGTCATGAATACTCAATTCTCAATACTCAATCCTCAATCCTCAATCTTCGATCCTGAATAATCAATCTCCAATCCTGGATCCTCAATACCCAATCCTCAATCCTTAATCCTCAATCTTCAATCCTCAATCCCCAGTCCTCAATCTTCAATCCTCAGTCCTCAATCCTCAATTCTCAATTTCAATCCTCAATACTCAATCATCAATCCTCCATCCTCAATCCTCAATCCTCAACCCTCAATCCTCAATCGCCAGTCTTGAATCCTCAATACCCAATCTGCAATCCTCAATCCTCAATCCTCACTCTTCAACCCTCAATACCCAATCCTCAATCTTCAATCCTCAATCCTCAATCCTCAACCCTCAATCCTCAATCCTCAATCCACATACCTCAAACAGCAATACTCAAACCTCAGTCCTCGTCCTCAATCCACAACCATCAGCACTCAATCCTAAATCTTCAATCATCAATATTCAATCTTCAGTCCTCAATCCTCAATCCTCAACCCTCAATCCTCAATCGCCAGTCTTGAATCCTCAATACCCAATCTTCAATCCTCAATCGTCAATCCTCTATCCCCAATCCTCAATCTTCAATCCTCAATCCTCAATTCTCAACCCTCAATACTCAATCTTCAATCCTCAATCCTCAATCCTCAATCCTCAATCCTCAATCCTCAATCGTCAACCTCCAATCCTCAATACTCAGCCTTCAACCCTCAATCCTCAATCTTAATCTTCAATCCTCAATACTCAATCTTCAATCCTCAATACTCAATCCTCAATCCTCAATCCTCAAACCTGAATCATCAATACTCAATACTCAATCCTCAATCCTCAATACTCAACCATCAATCCTCAATTCCCAATACTCTATAGAATATCCTGAATTCTCTGTATTCAATACTCAAACCTCAATCCTCAACCCTCAGCCCTCATCCTCCATCCTCAATCCTCAATCCTCAAACCTCAATCTTCAATCCTCAATACCCAATCTTCGATTCTCAATTCTCAATCCTCAATCCTCAATCCCCAATCCTCAATCTTCAATCCTCAATCATCAATCCTCAATCCTCAATCCTCAATCCTCAAACCTGAATCATCAATACTCAATTTTCAATCCTCAATCCTCAATCCTCAATCCTCGATCCTCAATCATCAGTCATGAGTACTCAATCTTCAATACTCAATCCTCAATCCTCAATCCTCAATCCTCAATCCTCAATCCTCAACCGTCAGTCCTCGTCCTCAAACCTCAATCCCGAATCCTCAATCCTGAATCGTCAATTTTCAGCCCTCAGTCCTCAACAATCAATTGTCAATCCTCAGTCCTCATTAGAATATCCTCAATTCACAGTTTTCAATACTTAATACCCAATCTTCAATCTTCAAATCTCAGTCTACAGACATCAATTCGCATCACTCAACACTCAACACTCAGTCCTCAATCTTCAGTCCTCAATCCTCAATCCTCAATCTTCAATCCACAACACTCAACCTTCAATCCTCAATCCTCAATTCTCAATCTTCAATCCTCAATACTCAATCTTCAACCCTCAATCCCCAGCCCTCAATTCTCAATACTCAATCTTCAATCCTCAATCCTCAATTCTCAATCCTCAATACTCAATCCTCAATCGTCAATCCTCTATCCCCAATCCTGAATCTTCAATCCTCAATCCTCAATCCTCAATCCTCAATCCTCAATCCTCAATCTTCAATCCTCAATCCTCAATCATCAATCCACAATCTTCAATAGACAATCCTCAATCCACAATCCTCAGTCCTCAATACTCATCCATCAATCCTCAATTCTCAATACTCAATAGAATATCCTGAATTCTCAGGATTCAATACTCAAACCTCAATCCTCAGCCCTCAGACCTCATCCTCCATCCTTAATCCTCAAACCTCAATCCTCAATCTTCAATCCTCAATAATCAATCTCCAATCCTAGATCCTCAATCCCCAATCCTTGGTCCTTAATCCTCAATCTTCAATCCTCAATCCACAGTCCTCAATCTTCAATCCTCAATGCTCAATCCTCAATCCTCAATCCTCAGTCATCAGTCCTCAATCCTCAATCCTCAAACATCAATCCTCAACCGTCAGACCTCGTCCTCAATCCTCAACCCTCAATCCTCAATCCTCAATCTTCAATCATCAATACTCAATCTTCAATCTTCAATCCTCAATCCTCAATCCTAAAATCCTCAATCCTCAATATTCAACACACAACCCTCAACAATCAATCCTCAATACTCGACCATCAATAATCAATTCTCAATACTCAATAGAATATCCTGAATTCTCAGTTTTCAATACTCAATCCTCAATCTTCAATCTTCATGTCACCATTCACAAACATCAATTCTCATCACTCAACCCTCAACTCTCAGCCCTCAATCTTCAATCATCAATCCTCAATACTCAATCCTCAGTCCTCAGTCCTCAATCTTCAATACTCAATACCCAATCCTCAATCTTCAATCCTCAATCCTCAATCCTCAACCCTCAATCCTCAATCCTCAATCCACATACCTCAAACAGCAATACTCAAACCTCAGTCCTCGTCCTCAATCCACAACCATCAGCACTCAATCCTAAATCTTCAATCATCAATATTCAATCTTCAGTCCTCAATCCTCAATCCTCAACCCTCAATCCTCAATCGCCAGTCTTGAATCCTCAATACCCAATCTTCAATCCTCAATCGTCAATCCTCTATCCCCAATCCTCAATCTTCAATCCTCAATCCTCAATTCTCAACCCTCAATACTCAATCTTCAATCCTCAATCCTCAATCCTCAATCCTCAATCCTCAATCCTCAATCGTCAACCTCCAATCCTCAATACTCAGCCTTCAACCCTCAATCCTCAATCTTAATCTTCAATCCTCAATACTCAATCTTCAATCCTCAATACTCAATCCTCAATCCTCAATCCTCAATCCTCAATCCTCAATTGCCCGGCTTGGGTCCTCAATACTCAATCTTCTATCCTCAATCTTCAAGCCTCATTCCTCAATCCTCATTCTTCAACCCTCAATACCCAATCCTCAATCTTCAATCCTCAATACTCAATCCTCAACTCTCAATCCTCAATCCTCAGTCCTCAATCCTCAATTCTCAATCTTCAATCCTCAGTCCTCAGTCCTCAAACCTCAATCCTCAACCCTCAGCCCTCATCCTCAATCCTCAATCGACACTCCACAATCCTCAATTTTCAATCCTCAATACTCAATCTTCAATCCTCAATCCTCAGTCCTCAAACCTCAATTCTGAATCCTCAATCCTGAGTCCTCAATCTTCAGCCCTCAGACCACAACAATCAGTAGTCAATCCTCAATCCTCAATAGAATATCCTCAATTCACAGTTTTCAATACTCAATACTCAATCTGCAATCTTCAAACCTCTATCCACAAACACCAATTCTCATCACTCAAACCACAACACTCAGTCCTCAATGTTCAATCCTCAATCCTCAATTCTCAATCGTCAATCCTCAATACTGAATCTTCAATCCTCAACCCTGAATCCACAATCCTCAATCCTCAATCCTCAATCTTCAACCCTCAGTCCCCAATACTCAACCTTCTATCCTCAATACTCAATCCTCAATACTCAATCCTCAATCCTCAATCTTCAATCCTCAACACTCAATCTTCAATCCTCAATCCTGAATCCTCAATCCTCAATCTTCAATCCTCAATCATCAATCCTCAATCTTCTATACTCAATCCTCAATCCTCAATCCTCAATCCTCAATACTCATTCTTCAATCCTGAATACCCAATCCTCAATCTTCAATCCTCAATCCTCAGTCCTCAATTCTCAACCCTCAATCCTTAGTCCTCAGACCTCAAACCTCAATCCTCAAACCTCAGCCCTCATCCTCAATCCTCAATCCTCAATCCTCAAACCTCAACCTTCAATCCTCATTACTCAATCTTCACTCCTCAATCCTCAGTCCTCAAACCTCAATTCTGAATCCTCAATCCTGCATCCTCAATATTCAGCCCTCTGTCCTCAACAATCTGTAGTCAATCCTCAATCCCCAATAGAATATCCTCAACTCACAGGTTTCAATACTCAATATACAGCCTGCAATCTTCAAATCTCTATCCACAAACATCAATTCCCATCACTCAACCCTCAACACTCAGTCCAGGATCCTCAATATTCAAACCTCAATCCTCAATCCGCAATCCTCAATCTTCAATCCTCAATACTCAATCTTCAATCCTCAATCCTCAATCCTCGGTCCTCAATCCTCAATCGTCTATCTCCAATCCTGAATACTCAATATTCAATCCTCAATCCTCAATCCTCAATCCTCAATCCTCAATCCTCAATCGTCAACCTCCAATCCTCAATACTCAGTCTTCAATCCTCAATCCTCAATCCTCAATCCTCAATCCTCATTCTTCAATCCTCAATACGCAATCCTCAATCTTCAATCCTCAATCCTCAATCCTCAATTCTCAATCCACAATCCTCAATCCACATACCTCAAACAGCAATACTCAAACCTCAGTCCTCGTCCTCAATCCACAACCATCAGCACTCAATCCTAAATCTTCAACCATCAATATTCAATCTTCAGTCCTCAATCCACAATCCTCAACCCTCAATCCTCAATCGCCAGTCTTGAATCCTCAATACCCAATCTTCAATCCTCAATCGTCAATCCTCTATCCCCAATCCTCAATCTTCAATCCTCAATCCTCAATTCTCAACCCTCAATACTCAATCTTCAATCCTCAATCCTCAATCTTCAATCCACAACACTCAACCTTCAATCCTCAATCCTCAATTCTCAATCTTCAATCCTCAATACTCAATCTTCAACCCTCAATCCCCAGCCCTCAATTCTCAATACTCAATCTTCAATCCTCAATCCTCAATTCTCAATCCTCAATACTCAATCCTCAATCGTCAATCCTCTATCCCCAATCCTGAATCTTCAATCCTCAATCCTCAATCCTCAATCCTCAATCCTCAATCCTCAATCTTCAATCCTCAATCCTCAATCATCAATCCACAATCTTCAATAGACAATCCTCAATCCACAATCCTCAGTCCTCAATACTCAACCATCAATCCTCAATTCTCAATACTCAATAGAATATCCTGAATTCTCAGGATTCAATACTCAAACCTCAATCCTCAGCCCTCAGACCTCATCCTCCATCCTCAATCCTCAATCCTCAATCCTCAATCTTCAATCCTCAATAATCAATCTCCAATCCTAGATCCTCAATCCCCAATCCTTGGTCCTTAATCCTCAATCTTCAATCCTCAATCCACAGTCCTCAATCTTCAATCCTCAATGCTCAATCCTCAATCCTCAATCCTCAGTCATCAGTCCTCAATCCTCAATCCTCAAACATCAATCCTCAACCGTCAGACCTCGTCCTCAATCCTCAACCCTCAATCCTCAATCCTCAATCTTCAATCATCAATACTCAATCTTCAATCTTCAATCCTCAATCCTCAATCCTAAAATCCTCAATCCTCAATATTCAACACACAACCCTCAACAATCAATCCTCAATACTCGACCATCAATAATCAATTCTCAATACTCAATAGAATATCCTGAATTCTCAGTTTTCAATACTCAATCCTCAATCTTCAATCTTCATGTCACCATTCACAAACATCAATTCTCATCACTCAACCCTCAACCCTCAGCCCTCAATCTTCAATCATCAATCCTCAATACTCAATCCTCAGTCCTCAGTCCTCAATCTTCAATACTCAATACTCAATCCTAAAATCCTCAATCCTCAATATTCAACACACAACCCTCAACCATCAATCCGCAATACCCAACCATCAATCCTCAATTCTCTATACACAATAGAATATACTGAATTCTCAGTTTTCAATACTTAATCCTCAATCTACAATCTTCAAGTCTCCATCCACAAACATCTATTCTCATCACACAACCCTCAACACTCAGTCCTCAATCGTTAGTCCTCCATCCTCAATCCTCAATCTTCAATCCTCATTACTCAATCTTCAATTCTCAATCCTCAATCCTCAATCCTCAATCCTCAGTCATCAATCCTCCATCTTCAATACTCAATCCTCAATCCTCAATCCTCAATCCTCAATCCTCAATCCTGATTCCTCAAACCTCAATCCTCAACCCTCAGTCCTCATCCTCCATCCTCAATCCTCAATCCTCAATCCTCAACCTTCAATCCTCAATACTCAACCTTCGATCCACAATCCTCAGTCCTCAATGCTCAAACCTCAATCCTCAGTCATGAATACTCCATCTTCAATACTCAATACACAATCCTCAATCCTCAATCCTCAATACTCTTTCCTCAAACCTCAATCCTCAACCCTCAGTCCTCATCCTCAATCCTCAATCTTCAATCCTCAATCCTCAATTCTCAACCCTCAATACTCAATCTTCAATCCTCAATCCTCAATCTTCAATCCACAACACTCAACCTTCAATCCTCAATCCTCAATTCTCAATCTTCAATCCTCAATACTCAATCTTCAACCCTCAATCCCCAGCCCTCAATTCTCAATACTCAATCTTCAATCCTCAATCCTCAATTCTCAATCCTCAATACTCAATCCTCAATCGTCAATCCTCTATCCCCAATCCTGAATCTTCAATCCTCAATCCTCAATCCTCAATCCTCAATCCTCAATCCTCAATCTTCAATCCTCAATCCTCAATCATCAATCCACAATCTTCAATAGACAATCCTCAATCCACAATCCTCAGTCCTCAATACTCAACCATCAATCCTCAATTCTCAATACTCAATAGAATATCCTGAATTCTCAGGATTCAATACTCAAACCTCAATCCTCAGCCCTCAGACCTCATCCTCCATCCTCAATCCTCAATCCTCAATCCTCAATCTTCAATCCTCAATAATCAATCTCCAATCCTAGATCCTCAATCCCCAATCCTTGGTCCTTAATCCTCAATCTTCAATCCTCAATCCACAGTCCTCAATCTTCAATCCTCAATGCTCAATCCTCAATCCTCAATCCTCAGTCATCAGTCCTCAATCCTCAATCCTCAAACATCAATCCTCAACCGTCAGACCTCGTCCTCAATCCTCAACCCTCAATCCTCAATCCTCAATCTTCAATCATCAATACTCAATCTTCAATCTTCAATCCTCAATCCTCAATCCTAAAATCCTCAATCCTCAATATTCAACACACAACCCTCAACAATCAATCCTCAATACTCGACCATCAATAATCAATTCTCAATACTCAATAGAATATCCTGAATTCTCAGTTTTCAATACTCAATCCTCAATCTTCAATCTTCATGTCACCATTCACAAACATCAATTCTCATCACTCAACCCTCAACCCTCAGCCCTCAATCTTCAATCATCAATCCTCAATACTCAATCCTCAGTCCTCAGTCCTCAATCTTCAATACTCAATACTCAATCCTAAAATCCTCAATCCTCAATATTCAACACACAACCCTCAACCATCAATCCGCAATACCCAACCATCAATCCTCAATTCTCTATACACAATAGAATATACTGAATTCTCAGTTTTCAATACTTAATCCTCAATCTACAATCTTCAAGTCTCCATCCACAAACATCTATTCTCATCACACAACCCTCAACACTCAGTCCTCAATCGTTAGTCCTCCATCCTCAATCCTCAATCTTCAATCCTCATTACTCAATCTTCAATTCTCAATCCTCAATCCTCAATCCTCAATCCTCAGTCATCAATCCTCCATCTTCAATACTCAATCCTCAATCCTCAATCCTCAATCCTCAATCCTCAATCCTGATTCCTCAAACCTCAATCCTCAACCCTCAGTCCTCATCCTCCATCCTCAATCCTCAATCCTCAATCCTCAACCTTCAATCCTCAATACTCAACCTTCGATCCACAATCCTCAGTCCTCAATCCTCAAACCTCAATCCTCAGTCATGAATACTCCATCTTCAATACTCAATACACAATCCTCAATCCTCAATCCTCAATACTCTTTCCTCAAACCTCAATCCTCAACCCTCAGTCCTCATCCTCAATTCTCAATCCTCAATCCTCAAACCTCAATCGTCAACCCTCAATACTCAATCCTCAATCCTCAATACTCAACCATCAATACTCAATTCTCAATACTCAATAGAATATCCTGAATTCTCTGTATTCAATACTCAAACCTCAATCCTCAACCCTCAGCCCTCATCCTCCATCCTCAATCCTCAATCCTCAAACCTCAATCTTCAATCCTCAATACTCAATCTTCGATTCTCAATCCTCAATCCTCAATCCTCAATCCCCAGTCCTCAATCTTGAATCCTC